>NC_137966.1:20578275-20647833 GCF_963924665.1 Micromys minutus
TGGTGGTCTTCCCTTCAAGATCTAACCCTCTCGATTTTATCGAAGAGAGATGATCATTATGACCCTAAGATGTACAGCTCTGAGATGAACTAGATTTGGGCACATAATAGATGGAAAAAGCCTCAACTCTTAGGGTTGGAGATGAAAATATCTTTTTCTTCACAGAGAACTAAATTGACCTAGATATAGCAATGCAGTGTTAGATAGATGTCTGTGCTTCCCTAACCTTTGTTAAATATTTTATTAATGTCTGCACCCACTCTGTGTCAGGAAACAACCATATGCTGTTGAAAAGGCAAAAATAAATGAAGACCTGTCGTGTGCCCTCAGGGTAGGTTGGAGTAGAGGAAAGGGAGGGGGCTTTGAAATCTCATGCTCCTGAGGTCTAATTCAAACTTTACTGGTTGAGTGGCAAGTGACTCGTCCTACTCAAGCTCAATACCCTCATGTAAATATAATAATTCTCCACTTTAAAAAAATGGAACTAGATGATATGAAAAGGTAAGGAATTTGGGATAAAGCAACCAGTCATTATCAAAGAATAAAACAAGACACACGTAGTAAGCCACGGTAGAAATGTCATGGAACTCTATGGTATTGATGGAGGTGGATTTCCCTGATTTTCATTTTTCCTCTAATCCTATTCTTTCTCGTGGCTGAGAATAAAAGGAGCCTTCTGTGGTTTCAGACAGTGGCATTACCAAGCACATTTTCAGTGACCAGCATTGTGGTCTGGGGATGTCCTGAGGAGTGTGACCTTGGAGTTCTCTTTTTTGCCTTACTCCTTATTCTCTCTAAATCTGTAAGATAGTTCTCTAATTATTAGAGGAAGCCATGTTAGTTGTTTTCTGCCCTGTAGTGAACTGACCTAAAATGTAGAAGCTCGAAACATCACATATGCATTAGCTATCAGTTTCTGTGAGTCAGGAGGCAGGATTTAGCCAAATTGGCTTTGCCTGTGCATATTTTACACACTGTGATCAGACAAACCAGGGTCTCATCCCAAAGATTAAGTGGAGGAGGGGGATCTGCTCCCAAGCTCAAGTGCTCATTCACACAGCTTCTGGCTAGATTCGGGTCCTGGCAGGCTGTTGATTAAAGGCTGTCCCAAATTTCTTAATGTATGGTTTCTCATAAGGCAACTCACAAGGTGGCAATTGGCTTAATCACATACAAACACATGAGAGACTGGCAAGGAGATAGAGAGGAAAGAGAAAAGAAGACAGGAAAGAAAGATAGGATGAAACAGAAAAACAGAAAGGAAAAGAGAAAGATTTAAGATGCTAACACAAAGTAAGTTCATATCCCCAGGAAGGGAAAAATCGAGGGAGAGAGGGAGCAGGGGAGAGAAAGACAAAGACGTAGAGAAACACAGAAAAAGAAAGACAAAGAGAGGAGATAGAGAAGCAGACAGAGACTGGGATGGGAATGAAGAGGAAGAAGAGAGACATTAATTTATCTGTGCAATGAAAGCTAGTATTTAGATCCAGCCATTGTGAGGGGATGGACTAGGAATTTGGAAGACAAGTAGAGAAACATGTGGGTACTGGGGAGTAAATATTGGGGGAAGGGGTCCTTCTAGATAACTTGTCACTATAGCATGGCTCAATGGAATGCTCGGGTCCTAGTTTAGGGCTGATCTTCAACACATTCTGCAGTTAGGCATAAGCCTTTGCTTTCATAGATGCCCACTGCCAAAGGAAGCTCTCGGACCAAGGCTAAAACTAGCAGAAACCCGTATTTAGAAGGCAGGTTTACAACAATGCTATTCAGCAGAACAATAGTAGGCTTTCCCTTATGGCCTGTGAGCTTTCCAGCCATGGCTTTGGACCAGGCTTCTGTTTCCAGGCATGAGTTCCCTCCTTTAACCCTAATGGGGGGCAACAAGGGAATAAAGAAAGACTCATGTGTGTTCCTGTGCACACACATAGATTATCTGAGATTCGGAAAAGTAAGCATTTTGATGGGGTAAAAAAGCTAGGCTGATTCCATGACAGGCTTCATATTGGCAGTTCAGGAGACTAGGTCTAAATCTCTGTTTCTAAGAACTTAGCAAGCCCAGGCAAGTCCAGACCTCAGAAGCTGTTCTGCCACCTGGCCCGAGGCAAGGGCAGTGGTTCAGCAGCAGTTTCCAGCCCTCAAACCCCAGTAATGGGTAATGGTTCTGTAATGTTCCTAGAGATGGAACAACAGAAAAGTCACCTACACATAATTCTCCTAATGTGCTTTAAATTGTGCCTGTGAGCTCACTTGACTGTTCCCATCTTGGAAGGGACTTCTGCAGAATGTAGCACTCTTTGCATTTACATACTATTTGGGTCTGGGATATAAATCTTCAGTGAATCATGGACCCTGACAAGAAAAGCCTCAGCATCCTGGAATCTCAGCATCTTTATTATATATCCTTGAACTAGCAGGGGCCAATGGCACGCTGCTGAAGAAGGAAGTTGCATTAGTACATATAGATAAACAAGGGGGCAGTGTTACTGTGTACAGCTGAAGAAGATGACTGTTTTAGCGGATCTCTGTAGGAGCAGTCTCTGTAGGATATAAACATCTGGCAGGAAATAGCTACCTCGAATTTTGAAGGAGGCTTTGCCATCCCCCCTAGTCTTACTGGAGGAAGGCATTGCCTACTGCCATTGGGCTGAGGCACTGAGGTTCTTTACATGACTGTGGTCCTGTCAACAGCACAGTTTACTCAGGGTTTCCTCCCTCCTTCTACTGTGTACAAAGTGCAAGTACTGAGAGAGGTGACCATCAAAGAGGAAGATTCTGGGTCAATTCCAGACTGCTTTCTCTATATCCTGCAGCCAAAGTAAGTGTGGGTTTTTTATTTTTTTCAGAAATTGGGTCTTTGTATCAGGTTAGGGTGGAAAACAAAGAGCAATGACAGTTACTTCTGTGGCTTTGGGGACTTCTAGAGTCTCCTTGGCCAATAACCTTTAGAGAAGTTTCTTATTTCCAACTCTGATATTCTTGTTTATTAAAAAGCTGTAATTCTCTGTGTTGGGGGAGTGTAAACTTGTATAGCAACAGACGAAAAATTTTAAATGTTTAAGAGAATATGCACACATGAGTGTACATGCTTATGGAGGGTAGAAGTGAATCCTGAGTGCTCTTCCTCAGGAGCCATCATCACAGTTTTTTTAGAAAGAGCCTCTCACTGGCCAAGAACTCATCAAGTATGCTCAGGTAGTTGGTCAGGAGACCCAGGGATCTGTCTGTCTGTGCCATCATCACACTGGGACTAGAAATCCATGCTACCATGGTCTTCTCTGTTTATTTAAACAATGTAATCTCATGTGTAAATATGTTTTATCTGAATGCATGCTTCTGTGTCATATCCATGTCTTGTTCTTGTGGAGGCCAGGAAACAAAGTCTGGTTTCTCAAAACCTGAGGTTACAGACAGTTGTGAGATGCCACATGAGTGATTAGACTCAAACCTGGAAGCTCTGGAAGGGCAGACAGGGCTCTTACCTGCTGAGCCATCTCACCAGCCCTGCCTGTTTGTTGTTGTTTTCAAGGGAGTCTCCTGACTGACTTATCTCCTTTTGTCAACCCTAAAAGTCTCAATTCTTTATTCATTATAATTTTTAAATCAGAACAAGCATCAAGTTGGTACTGAACTCCAGGTTTGGGAATTTTTTAATTTATTCATATATTCCTCAATCTGTCCATCCACTTCTCTATCCATTAGTCCATCCATTTAGCCATTCATTAGTCCAAGCATTTATCCTTCTATCCATCCATTCAACTAACCATCCATCCATTATCCATCCATTATCCATCCATTAACCATCCATCCACCCATCCATCCATCCATTCATCCATTCATCAATTCATCCATCATCCATCATTCATCCATTCATCCATCATTCATCCATCCATCCATCCACCCATCCATTCACCAATTTATCCATCCATCCACCCATCTGTCCATCCCTTTGTATATGTATCTGTCTATCTGTACACACACACATTATTTTATCTTTCAGGTGATGTTATTTATATAAAGACATCTCAATATTTAGATCTATCTAAGAAGCACAACAGGTTTTTTAACTATGACAAGCTCGGTCATGCTATGTACATTTTGGAGTTTTTCTATTTTTTTTCATAAGTAAAATAATAATGACTACATAAAATATAGGCTAGAAACCTTAGACAAGAAGCCTGCTATAATTCCACACTTAAAGAATAATAATGACTAACATTTGGCTGCATTTCCTTCCAGACTTTTCTATGCATATTTTGAACATATGAACTGCTATATACACGGAGAACACTTTGTATTGACTTAATAGCCATTTTTTACATTATTCTATTTCATTGGATATTCTATAATGTATTTCATTGTCTGCAAAATATTCCACTCAATTGCTTTTTAGTGTTTTATTTATCTGTGGCTTAGAGGTATTATTCTTAATGGCATTATTGCTGCCACATAAATAAAAAAAAAAGCTACAATAACAACAAAAATTACTGATGTCAGAAAAGGTACGGAGAAATAAAAATGCTCCAAAGTTTTACCTAGCTTAATTCTTTTGTGTTAGGTTCCCAAATTACTTTTGGGTAGCCTGACACATCTTTAATTTAAGCCCTAATTATTGTACATAATGCAGCTCACACCTGTGGCGATAATGCTTTTATTAGCATTAAAACTGAAGACATCAAAGAATCGTATCAGGATAAAATGTCTATTTCTAATTTAATAGAATTGCAATTAAAGCAAATTTGATCTGAATGAAATTCCATCATAACTGGCTATTTTTTTTATTCTGCACAGTGAGTGAAAATTATTCTGCCCTAAATTGAAGATTAATAACACGCTTTTAATGTTAAATGTAGCAATTCAAGCATTAGGTTGTAATTCAAGTTCAACATCACTGAACATTTTATAAACTTCACATTTTAACATCTCTGAGAAGCGCTCCGAGGTAAGTGCATTAGTGCTAAATGCATTAATGCTATTTTTCTTTATAAATGAGCTTATAACTGTGTTGTTACCTTCATTTGAATATTTTAATGAAGGGATAATATAGGGAGAGTGCTCCATTTTCACTAGGTAATTGTTTCTTCTGTGAGTGGCTAAACTTGGGCAGAAAGTGGAATTTATCTCATTGAAATTCTATTATGGCTGTGTGGCTGATGTTGATTGTCAGAGGCTCTCATTACCTGGGAACTGGGGCTTCCTGCTAATGTTCTTCTTCCTGATGGCATCGCATTGCTAGCTGCCCCACAGTGTAATCCTCTCCTTTGGCAAGTCGCAGCAGCAAACCTTTGGCATCTTGCACAGGTACTTGGTCTGAGCACTGGGAATTTAGCCTGATGGAGAATTCTGATTGAGATAAGTTCAGATGAGGTAGGTAATCCAAATTTGCAGTAGAGCCTGAAATGAGGAAAAGGTATGCAATAGCTTTCAAATTTCACAAAGCTAGATCGGGCCTATGTGGTTCTATAGGAGAAAAAACCTCCAGTTTCCTCATGGTTTCTGAATTGGCTCCATATACATGTAAGTTTATTAGTTTATTAGTTTACTATTTATTTAGTAAATGGAACGTTTTACTCCAGTTTTAAGTAAAGTTATTTTCATTTGTTTGTGTGTATGTGCAAGTGTGTGTGCCTGTACATGCTCGATTGCTTGTGTGTGTGTGTGTGTGTGTGTGTGTGCACGCGCGCGCGAGCGCACATGGACACATGAGTGCAGTGACCGTGGACACCAGAAGACAGAATTGGATCCCCTGTAGCTGAAGTTCAGGTTGGTGTGAGCTGACAGACTTGGGTACTACAAAGCAAATCTGAGTCCTCAGACAGAGCAGCAAGGGCTCTAATTGCCAAGCATCTCTTCTGCCTCTCTTTCTACAGTTTGGAATCTTGCCTAGAATTCTAATGGGTCTTGGCCCAAAAGATGTCGCCAGAGGGATGCTCTGACTAAGGGTATGTTTGCCCCTGGAATTCTGATTCTACCATGAGACCAGGTTGACGATAGCCTACTGGAACATAAAAACTTGCAGACAAGAACTGAGAGCTCACAGTCCCTCAGGCTGCAGCCAAGGCAGGCTGGCAGAGTGACATTGGTGACACCCTGAGGAATCTATCCAAGAGCCTCCCACCAGAGCCCATACTAATTTGACCCACATCTATTAGATAATTTGCTGTTACTATGCTAGGAAGCTGTGACTTAGAAGAGAAAGGGTTTGGCTCACAGTCAAGGCCAGTGGAGCAAGGATGGCAACAGGGGCCTGAGCCTGCCTGACAGTTAGTAAGCAGAGTGCTAATGTTTCCATCTGTATGCAGGAAACAGAGATAGAGAACAAGAAGACAGCATTATAAAACCGCAAAACCCACCAGCCGGGACATACTTCCTCTACCAAGGCTGTACCTCCTAAAGGTTAAATAACCTTTGCAAACAGCAGTACTGACTGAGGACCAAGTCCTCAAATACATGAGCCAGTGAGGGACATTTCTCATTCAAACTGCAGCATGATAGGAATAGCTGAACCTGACTAAAGTTGTTGTGCTTAACTGATACAATATAACATCTCTGATACAATGGAACATCTCTGATACAATGTAACAACTCTGATACAATGTAATGTTTCTGATACACTGTAACATCTGATACAATGTAACGTTTCTGCTACAACCCAGGTGATCAGGGAAAGCTTCCCCTTTCTTGGCAAGTTTGTTTTCTCCTCTGTGAGATGGATGTTATCAGATTACCTGGAATTAGAGATTGGAGCTATAAAGTATACAGTCAGTTAATGTCACACACCAGGCCTCAGGGTTAGACAGGAGCTGTGCTTCTTGTTAGTCTCCACAGTGTGGCTACTCAGTTCAGTGACATACACCCATATTCCAGTCCGTGCTTATGAGTGCTAACTGTGAAGAAAAATAGCCACCATGGTCTTCCTGACTCAACATCACTTGCTGTCTGAATTTAAATGCCTCCCCTCTTTCTCCCTGTGTGTGTGTGTGTGTGTGTGTGCATGCACACATGTGCATACACACAAACATGTCCAAGAGTGTACATACACATGTACACATATGTACATGAGTACAGGTCAATTTTGGATTCCATCAGGGTTTGTCAGTGGGAACAGGAGGTCACTGAGAAGGCTAGGCTTTTTGGTCAGTAAGCCATAAATGGGTGCTGAGGACGCAGGCGCAGGCCCACATGTTGGCTCAGAAAGCATTTAGCATCTGAACCGACGCTACAGCTTGAATTGACGTGTTTGCTCCTGTGCTTCAGTGATAGTATCTCTAGAATAAGGATTATTATAATATCTGCCTCACAGGCCCATGGCGGTGATTTCGTCTGATAAAATAAAATACTCATGCAATCGTACTTTGAACATCATGCAATAGTCATCAAATACAAGTATTAATAACAATAAAAGTTTTGGTTAATAAATATGAAACCTGCTTATAGATCTTTCTGTACATATAACTATTTACACCAAGAATATTTGTAGGTATTATGGGTTCTGTAATAAAGAATATAAATAATTCTTTTTAAATCATGGAAAGTTTGAAATAGACACCTATATTACTTGCTAGCCCCTGAGCTATGACTAAATGTCCATCAAATGCAACGTAAGGAAGGGGGGGTTATTTTTGTCTCAGGGTTTGAGGAGGCAATTCATCAGCGTGGGGATGCATGGTGGCAGGAATGTAAGGCGGCTGGTCATAGCATCTCCTGCCAGGAAGCAGAGAGAGATGGATGTTGCTGCTTTGCTCACTTCCTTTTTATCCCAACTATGACTTCAGCCAATGAAGTGATGCCATCCTGAGAGCATCTTCCTGCTTCAATTATCCGCCATCTAGAATCTCTCTCACACACACCCCGGACATGTGTTTCATGACTGCCGATTCCAGCAAGTTGACAATCAATATTAACTGTCACAAGTGCCCAGGGGTGATACTATAATGGATCTGATTAAGTTATCAGTAAGACTCAATCATCACTGCATAAGCAAATATTTTCTCCTCAACATGCCCCTCTGCTTTTTCTGGGTTTCTTACAAAAAAATCATAGTATCATCAATATTCATTTTCACCCAGCCCTTTGAGATTTAGTTTTAATAAATACCATCTGTCATGTAGTATTTCCCACACTCTGAATGTTTTCTGAAAACATTAATTTTGAATACTGCATTCGTCTGTTCCCAGTGTTTCTTATATAGTAATATTTAAAGTTTGGTTGATATTAGTTGGCTTCAGTGATGTTTATGAGGCCAGAGAGGAGTACAAAAATACTTCAGAGATGAGTTTGTATGTTTATAGTAAAGGGACATCAAATAATTTACTAGCTCTATTCTGTTGACTGGTCATATGTAGTTGTTGACCACATTTTCTTAGGTATTTAAAAATTAGTAGTAGTTTTATGACATTGTGGCTTCTCAAACTTCTCCCATCCCTTCTCCCACCATTTGGGACTTGTCAGATCCTAGAGTCACCCTCACTGGGATGCTCTGGCCAGCCTATATGGTATGAAAATGTGGGTAAGCAACTCAAAGTCAGCTTCCCATCCCAATTCACTAGGTTATCCCTCTATCACTCTACACACACCAGTCTTTATCCATGTTTCTCTCTCCCTTGTGTTTTAGAGTTTATAATATATACAGAAACATATAGCTAGAGAGACTGATAGACAGAGACAGAGAGGCAGGGAGAGGGTTCTTGTCCCTTCATTGCTACATATAGTTCTGACATGTCAATTAAGCACATGTTTAGCTCAACATGTATCTCTTTCTCGCTGGCAACATTTTTTGTTTCCAGTCTCTTGATGGTATGAATAACTCTAGAAATACTGTGTGTGTATGTGTGCATGTGCATGCACATGCGTGCACATGCATGCTTTCTTTGCTATGATAAGTGTGACATCCTGTCTTTGCAATGGTTCATGTCTTCATGAAAAAGCAGAGTCATTCTGATAGATAAAGTGTGTGTGGAGGAGGGCAGGTGCACATGCTGTGGTCCATGTATAAATGTCAAAGGACAACACGAGCTGGTCTTCATCTTCCACCCTCTTTGAGACAGTGTTGGTTGTTCACTATTGTAAAGACCTAGTCAGCTGCCTGTGTGCTTTCTGAGATTCTCCTGTCTCTGCCTGTCTTATTACAGGATCCCTGAGGTCACTGTCATGGCACTCCTACCTCAAATCTTCTATGGATTCTGAGGATATGAATCAGGTCCTTATCCTTGGAGCAGCATCTCCCCTCTTCCAAGCACTGCATCTTAAGGTGACACCTATACCAGATGTAAGAAGGGCCTCACATATGCTTGCTCTGCAGGATGTGCCCATGGTCACACAACATAGGATCTTAAGATTGGTGGTCCCTTGAAGATAGAGCAGTTCATGTCATCCTGTCTTCATGGTATTCATTCTTAAGATGATAACCTTTCTGTACAACTGCTGAGAGTGAGCTTGTGTTTCTCTGAGGATGAGATTCCTATGTGTACAACTATTATGCAAGACTGTCTCCCTACCTCAGGAGCAACCTCAACTTCCAGTTTCTCTTCTCCTCTTGGTCTTCAAAGGTTCAAACAATGGTGTCTATCTTGGAAGAACTCCACTGTGAGCCACTGAGACTCTTCTGTATATCAGGTCTGGCTGTGCCATCCTTAAACTGCAATCCTAGGATTCTTTTCTTCTCCTTGGCCTTTCAGAGTATTTCTAGAAGAGAAGAAGAGCATTATGGGTATATCACATTGGTGAGTGAGCTCAGCATGGGTGAATTTACATTTGTGAAATTATATTAACAATCAGAATTTTATCCTTGACAGCAAGCTAGTAACTCAATGAGCCTACAATACTTTGTAACCAGAAACTACCACTCAGCAGAGTGCTACCTTAACAAATATTAAAATAGCATCTATTCAGGCACTTCTTAGGATGACCAAGTCACTGCAATTTAGTGACCAAGTCACTGCAATTTATAAAATATGTACCCACATTTAGACCCACAATTTTGTAAACTTTGTTCTCATCACTCCTGAGTCCCCTTTCTCCCTTTCTTTCCCTCTCCTTTCTACAACCTCCCCCTTCCCAGTCTCTCTCCTGCCTTTCTCCCTTTCTCTTCCATTTCTTCCTTTTCCTCCCCATTATATTTTTCTCTCATATCATCTTATTTCCTTTTCCTCCTTTTGCTCTTCCCTCTTCTTTTTCTTCCTCTCCCCACTCATCTCCTCTTGTCTAATCTCCTTTTCCTCCTCTTCTCTTACTTCTCAAAAATCTCCTTCCACATCTCTTAACCAAGGAGCTGTGTTAATGCAACTCAGCCTAGTCTCATACTCACCACCCCCTTTTGACTCCAAGTTTATACACAGACCTCCAAGAATTCCTAGACATACATTATAATTTACACTGCATCTGCAAACTCATTGTCATGATGACCCAGGGCATTTTGAATCTGCTGTCCAAAAGGCCCATCATTTACATCTGGATCTGCCAGGAGGTTTCCAGGAACAACTGGCTGGCTGTGATGGTCTGACAATGGGACTGTTCTTCCTTGAACACTTGTCCATGTTTGGTGTTTTAATTTTTCTTGCCAATATCATAATACGCTGTTTAAGAGCAATGGTCAAAGCAAGACAAGACCCCAGTTCTCGTGAAATGCCTTAGAAACTTGAATGTCACTGTTATCGAACTATTTGCCAGCTAAGAAATATGGTCCACAAAGCACCAAAGAGGTCTGTTGTCTGTGCCTTTTCTGTCCTGTTGGAAGAGGCTCAGAACAATGCTAAACGATGCTAACCACATCTTTCTCCCTCTAAACTAGACACTGTTATATTTGAGCACTGGTATGGTTCATTGTGCACATTGATCTATAAGCAGAGGAAACTCCTGTCTGCAGGTCTGCATTCTATGGCAATGCCATTTTGTTTCCTGGTTACTTAGTTGGTGGCATTTGTCTACTATGTGGCCAATAACAGAGGGTAAATGGACTTCTTTATCTTTATTAAGCCTGAATTCCTTTCACTCATACAGTATTCCTGTCTCACATGGAAGACATCTGACATAAAACAAACTTTCTCTCTTTCTTATCTTTCTCATTTTTTTAATGCTAAACACCTTCTCATGACAGAGATCAGCTGAAAAACTCAAGTTAGCAGTAACTTCTTGTTGTAGATTTTTTCATGGAACATTAAAATTTATTTTTTAATTGGCATATGTCTTCCTTCAAGAACAGAAGTAGACAATTTATACTTTAACTGTGAACTAGGCATTATCTGCTTGTCTGTCCATGTCTCTGCGTCTGTCTCTTTGTAGCATCCCTTCCCCCTCTCTTTTTGAAACAGGATTTCATTTGTTAGTCAACACCAGCCTTGAACTCATAATTATTCTGACTCCATATCCTAGGGCTGAAATTACAGGCCATGCCAGCATCCCTGCCTTTTTAAACATGGCTTTCTCCCAGCATCAGCTCTGACTCTGGTATTACCACTATATACTAAACGATTTTGATTAATGAGTCACTTTTTGGACCTCAACTTGAACCAGTGGCTAGAATCTGCATTGAAACTGAGCAACTCAAATGGCCAACCTTTTTTGAGGGGACCCTGTGCTGACAAAAACTCTCTCTTCCTTTTCAGTTGAGAGCTCTGGATGGATACACTCTCTGGTAATGAAAAGGGAGATACACACAAGATCCCAGCGTGTTCATTAACCCAAGACACCCAGTGTAATTGAAAGGAACCACTCAGCCAACCTCAGAGCATCCTTGGTCTGCAGTGGGCTGGTGCCACTGCTCAGGACAGATATAGAGCCATCTGCCTACCAAGGATGGAACCATCCTCCAACAGTCGAACAGCCAACTCTCCAACAAGGGTGCAGCATCAGAATTAGGAGAAGTTGCAGACAGTTGTGAACAGACTTCACCCTCTCCCTTCTACACTAGCACTCGTGGACTTCTGTTTGCTGGACGACAGGGATTTTGTCTGGAGTGTGATAAAATTTCAAAGTAGTTTGCATGCTGATTGCCCCCAATGCCACAGAGGCTGGATATATTTAATATTATTTTTTGGACTGTTTGTATTTCTTCTTTTGAGAGCGTGTTTGTTCAATATATTCCCCCATTTGATGATGGTAGATAGAGATATAACCTGGTATAGTCACTATTGAAGCCGATTTTTCCAAATACCAAATATAGATCCAGATAATACCCAAAGGATCCAAACTCCCACCTTAGATGTGCGCATGTATCCACATTGATCTCTGCTGTATTCCTAACAAGAAAGATCAACGGAGATGTCCATCAACAGATGAATAAAGAATGAATTTGTGGCACATACATGCAATGGAATTTTATTTAGCCATAAAAAGGAATGAAATTATAAAATTTGCAGAAAAAAAAGATGGTTTTGAAAGTTTAACACCTTAAAAGGGGCCATCAAGTATAGTCAAGAAGACTATCACTCCGTGTTCTCTTTCATATGTGTATTCCAGCTTTTAATTTTTTATACTTGTGGAATGCTGTCATGGATGTAAGAGAGAAAAAGGGGATTTAAAAGGAAGAAATGGGAGGTGGCATATAATGCATGGAACATGAAAGTCCAAAGGGGGTCACTGAGGGAATAAGGGTATGAATATGGGGTACAGGGGTGCTGGGAGAGAGATCAACCAAAATAATCTCTCTCTGCATCTGTCTCTCTGTCTTTCTGTCTCTGTCTCTCTGTCTCTCTGTCTCTCTGTCTCTCTCTCTCTCTCTCTCTCTCTCTCTCTCTGTGTGTGTGTGTGTGTGTGTGTATGTGTGTGTGTGTATGTATGTGCTAGAGTTCAAACCTAGAACTGTGTGTGCTCCACCAATGAGGTACATCCACACCCTACTATGGTGTATTTTAAAAATGTGTTTGGGTGAAATATGTCAAGTTTAGAGTTCTTCCACCCAGCATCCTGTATATGTTGACCTCAATGCAATGCCAGGTGTACACAAAACTCTGTGGGGCCCGTAGAGTCTTCAGCAGGCAGAGTCTCCTTATCTAGTTCCTTCAGTGGCATGGGTCATTAAGGCATTAAGCATCACGGCAGGTGTGGGATGTATGCTGCATCCATGTACACCGAGGGGGGTGTTCAAGGCATCCTGTCTATTTCTGTCTATTTTAACTTCTCACTTAAATCAAGTCTAGGACTGACCATCAGTTTCTATATGTAAAAAGATTCAGCCAAAGAAGGAGAATTTAGGCTCCACATAGAACCTGTTTAACTATTGGTACAGGCAACAGATACTTTGATCTGTCTATTTATATTAATCCATTACTTTCTATAAGAAAGACTTTGAAATTGTCCAACTGCATCCTTTAATTCCTCAAACCCCAGCCGAGCAGCTGTTGCGGATGATCTGGGACACGCTTGTTCTTGACCTCAAATCACTCATTTTCTAGCAGAGAAGACCAAAAGCCATCAGTCCATCAAACTAATGTGTGAGTGAGGGTCACAGTGGACACTCTTAGGATGTCTTCTTTCCGTCTATCTCTGTGTCGAGAGCCACAGATGGCTCTGACGATCTTGCATCCTGTCACATACCTGAGAGTGATGGCCCTGATAAGATGTGGAAGAGGCGCAGGTCCCAAGCAAGATGCACCAGGTGGGCGAGCTTCAACCCCATTTTAAAAATTGGATCCATTGTTGTAATCCATGTTGTCGCCTTCCTTCTCATCCTCTTTTTATTTTCTTGGTAGGCTCTTAGGTAGGGGTGGGGATAAGGTCTCAAGTCAACCTCAAACACCTTTTGTAGTTGGGTATGACCTTCAGCTCCTGGTCTTCTTGCCTCTACCTTTCAAGAATCAGAATTTTGGGTGTGCAATAGTCTACGGGCGCTGGGTATTGAACACAGGGCCTTGGACATGTCATGGAAACATGCTGCCAACTGAGTCACAAGCCCACACTTACTTCAATTATTTATGCTGTAAGACAGGAAATATCACTACCCCCACATTCCTTAGCCTTTGAACTGACAGCATCAGTGAAAGTGGTCAATGCTCATTGTTTCCTGGCATCCAAAGAAGACTTGTAATAAAGCCGCTGTTTACTAGCCATAAAGCAATCTTCACCAGGTTTTGGACCACCGATGTTATACATAGCATGTGGCTTTGTGGGTCACAGTGTAATAAAACTAGAAATATGTTGTCAAGATTAGATATTACAAATGTAGATTAAATTTATAAAAATTATTTTGAATGCATTCTACTTCAAAATAATTATAACTAAAATACTAAATGTAAAAGTTGAAACAAAATTATAAACAATGCATCATACTTCTTTAAATACATTAAATGTTAGTATAGTAACATCAACAAATATATATATAATATACATATACATATCATATACATATAATATACATATCATATACATATAACATACATATCATATACACATCATATACACATCATATACATATATGTATCATATCCATATACATATACATATATATGGTACAGAGACACACATATGTATGATCTCATAATTTAAGAAATTTGAAATGTGATAATAGGATAAGCAACTGCAGAAAAGAAGAAATAATATAGAATGAAGAGGTGGAAAATAATGATTTGGTTAATTCTCTTAGTAGAGAAAGAAGTTGATTCATTTAGATAGACAAAGGCAACATAACCCTGAAAATTAAGAGGGAAGAATGAAAGAGATGCTACAGGTACCTGATATAACGAATGAGGAGAGACATCACTAGAGATGTAGGAGGTGTCGACTGGAATAATACTTGGGGAGCCAAATATCTTGTGTGAGAAGGCAGAGAGAGAAGATCCCGTTTTTGTAAACCCCTTGGTACTGCTGTGTTCATTCTCTATTAAAAAAACAGAATTAATTTTTAAAAAGGTTGGCCTAAATCCAGATGTTACCAGCAGCTTCTTGTTTATTCGTAAGCATTGAGACACATAGTCGAGGATGCCCTTGGACCCATCATCCTCCTGTCTCTACTTCTGAAGTGTGATTTCAGGCACATGCTACCCTGCTGGGATTTATAAACATCCTTTGAATGGTTATTTTTCCCATTACTAGTACTGGAAAGAGCAACCTTATAATGGCTCTGCACGACAGCTTTCATTATTCTTAATTTGTTACGAAAAAGGGAATTAAGTCTTAGAGAGATCAATGCACATGGGTAAGAAT
The DNA here is from genome assembly GCF_963924665.1 of Micromys minutus. Classification (NCBI taxonomy): domain Eukaryota; kingdom Metazoa; phylum Chordata; class Mammalia; order Rodentia; family Muridae; genus Micromys; species Micromys minutus. The sequence continues at coordinate 20,593,414 of NC_137966.1, forward strand.
AGCAGGCAAGGCCTGATTTCCTCTCCCTCTCTCCTTGCCTCTGTCCTTTCTATTCTTCCTTTCTTTTTATCACCTTCTCTTTCCCTCGGCTCCATCATTTAACTACTAGTGTTTCCTTTAGAACAGCAATAATAAATACGGGGGGGCTAGAGCAATGGCTCAGTGCTTAGAACTGCATACTCCTCTTGTAGAGGAAGAGAATGTCTGACCGCATTCTCAGGGGTCACTCTCATCAGACAGCTCATAGAAATTTGTATTTCCAGCTCCAGAGGAAACAATGCCACCAACCTTGACACATACTTACACTCACACACACACACACAAACACACACACACACACACACACACACACACACACACTTACAAACACACTCAAACACACACACACACATACACTTACACACACAAAGATACACACCTTATTTTGGTTAATTCTCATCTCCCACTTCTCTCCCTATCCTCCTCCTGCATACCCTAGATTCTGTGACCAATCTCCCATATCAGCTTTATCCAAGAATTGAATGGTGATAAAGGTTTAACTTTTACACTCTTCTCCCCACACCCCATACATTCAACCAAAGAAAAGTGTTAATATGATGGGTTGTGTGCGTGGTATAACTTCCTATATCTGTTTCAGATAGGAATTGCTTAAATATACACAATATATTCAGTATTTCTTTCCCTTTGATTTACATGATCTCTCTCCCCCTCTCTCTCAGCCTCTCTGTCCCTCCCTCCCTCTTCCCCCTCCTCCTCTTCCTTCTTCTTCTTCTTCTTCTTCTTCTTCTTCTTCTTCTTCTTCTTCTTCTTCTTCTTCTTCTTCTTCTTCTTCTTCTTCTTCTTCTTCTTCTTCTTCTTCTTCTTCTTTTTCTTCTTCTTCTTCTTCTTCTTCTTCTTCTTCTTCTTCTTCTTCTTCTTCTTCTTCTTCTTCTTCTTCTTCTTCTTCTTCTTCTTCTTCTCTCTCTCTCTCTCTCTCTCTCCCTCTCTCTCTCTCTCTGTGTGTGTGTGTGTGTGTGTTTATCACAGTACACATTTAGATGCCAGTGGACAATCTTGGCCAATAGTCTGCCTTCCACAAAATTGTGTCTCTTACTGCTTATCCCTATATTTTCTAGAGTTGATAGGCTCAGAGGGTCAAAGGATTCTCCTCTCCTCACCTCCCATCTTCCCATCCATGGAAGACTGGATTATGTGTATATGTAAACATGCACAGCTGTTCATAGGTTCTGGGAATGGGACCTGGGTTGTCATATCCAGAGAGCTCCTGACATACTGAGTCATCTCTCTAACATTTGAAGTACCTTTGGGAGACAGAATAGTCTCCTGCTGCAAACAGCTTGAGAATGACTGAATCTTTTCCTCTTTCTGTCCCATTTTGTGGCATTATACCAGGTCTGTCCTTTGCTCCCTCCCATCCTTGAGCCACCACTGACACATGTGTTCTGTTCCAGCCCTGTCTACTCCCCATATGCACAACATGTTTTCAGGCATTAGGAACACTTCTGCTACAACATTTTGAAAACCCAGTTGTAACCAATTCAGAGAGACTGATGATGCTCAACTAGTTTTATATGTCTTGGAATTTGCCTGTAGTTACAATCTTAAGGATTCAGTTTTTCATAATCTATTCGGTTTTGTTCATTTGCAACAGGTCTCTCCACAACAGGTGGAAGTGTAGGCATGCACCAGTATGACTAGCTATTTTAATATATTTTTGAAGCAAATGCATACTATTTCTTCCCCATGCTCTCTTATTCTTTGAACTGGCCATACTTTCAAACCAAATATAGGTAATATTTTTATGATTCTTTCATAAGAAATGTCATTTTAATATTAATCTTATCCACTAAACATTTATTGACCATACACCGAATGCCAGATGCTATTGGAAGAATTAGAGTTAGAGCACTGAACTGGAAAAAAATTAAGGTTATTGCTTTCAAAACTGACTGCCATTGACTTTGATAATGTGGCCGGTGTTATTCATGTATTCTGGAGAAGAATATAGCTCAGAGATGTCAAGGACAAGCACCATATGACCCCACCAGTACCAGACAAAGCTGAGACCAAACTCGGGGGAAAATTTTCTAAGCCCTAAGATTTCTCAGTGACATACAAAGGCTTTTCACATGACTATGGAAGTGAATTCCAAGGGTCAAGTTCAACCAAACATCATTTAGAAAAGACAAACAGCTATAACATTTCTCTCTATGGTCCTTGGAATAAACTAGATTTTTGTTTTGTTGTATTTTTATACCTAAACATGTTTAAAAGATTACAAAACATCCTGTGGCAGGTACAATGGCGAATACCTATCAGCTCTGCCCTAATTCAGCAAAACAGAATATCTCACCTGTGGTCCAAATAGAGAACATTGGCTGGACCCAGCCTACTATTCCTGGAAGCAGTCTGCATCTGTAGAGTTGACTTTTTCTTGCTGGTACTTCAGTTTTGGTTTTGATGTTTTGCAAGATTTTATATTTTAATGTCTACATCTAGGTACACCATACCACATGGGTGCTGGTACACTGGGAGACCAGAGGAGGATATCAGATCCACTGGTGCTGGAGTGATGGTTGGTTATGAGTTGTCCCACGTGGGTGCTGAGAACCAAGCCCAGGTCCTCTACAACACTGATGTGCTTAACCATTTAGCCATCATCTCTCCAGCCCTTTGTTTTCTAAAAGATGGTTCCTGTTCTTTGTAAATCATTGCCATCAGTCACTTGCCCAGTATGGACTTGATGAGTAAGTGCACATCTCTCCTAGCAGCCCTTTGTAAGGAGGGGCTTCAGTATCAGCATTGCTCCAGTGAGAAGTCCTTCTGTTGAGATGAAGAGAGAAGACAGGGGCGTAGTGTTGGATTAAAGTGCCATCACTAGCTACTGGAATCTCTCTTCCTAGCGTTATTGAAGTCTGTGTGGGAGAGGGGTGGTTTGATGCCATCAGCACTTTCAGAGCCATCGACAGCAACTAAATTGAAAAAAAATGCACGAGACCTTGGGCTTCAGCAGGCTATCGACTTAGTATAGATCGAGTCTAAGAAAAAATACGGTGCAGTGTGCAGTTTGCATGCCCCATCATCTCATTAAGACTCTGGTATGGATAAGATGGTGGGCTTGTGTCTTCCCTGGCTTCCAGCTGGGTGAGTCAGGCATGCCAGAACTGGTCAGAGACCATTTCATGGCCCTATGACGGCACCGTTATAACTCAACATACAAACCTGCTTTATCATTTACAGAAATAAAGCCTGCTTCCCCGTTGTTGGCCATTCCCAAGTCTGTCTCTCCAATGCCTGAGCCAGGCAGAGAGATGAGAACACAGACCGCCTCTCTCCCTGGGCTGCCAGCCACCCGATTATTTAATTACAGTTTTCTGGCTCCAGCCCTTCCCCCTTACCTGGGAGTGGAAGTGAAATGTGTCAGAAATAAAGAAATAAATTACAAGCTAAATCAATAGGAAAGCACTGTGCAAATTGGCATCACAGAGGAAATCTGTTGATCCAAAGGCTTTCAAAGTCATTTAGACCTTCCTAGAAAAAAGAGGGGTGGGGGGGGAGGAGAGAAGATAGAAACCAGGTAATCTGGAAAGGGTGTAGTAGACAGGGAAATGTCTGTATGTAGACAGGCCTGGCTGGGAGTTATCTAGGCTCCACTCAGAGCCCCAAGGCCTGCCCTCCTGATGTTCTGCACCGAAGACACCAAGACACAGCTTGCTAAGTGGAAAATTTTAAAGTAATTTTTCACTCTGAGACAGAGGTTTCCTTGTGCTCTGTGCTTACTCGGGCAAGACAACAAATCTCAAAAACAAACACATTAAAGGTATGTCTGCCAAAACTCCACTCAGACAGAAAAGGAGTTAGGTGAGGGCCTGTCCTGCTTGGGCTTGGGCTTGGGAGAGGCTGGGAGGAGACAAAAAACTGTTTCTTTCTTGGCTTACTTGAGATATTAAAAGCAGCCTCTTCTATGTCTCTCTGACATTTGGATTATACACATTTATAGATCAATTAATACTGAAATGCAAGAACCTGTGCACTTGTTTATATGAATAAAGTTCTGTTTCTCTGTCTCTGTCTTTCTATCTCTGTCTCTGACTCTCTTTGCATGTGTGTATGCATGTGTGTGTGTGTGTGTGTGTGTGTGTGTGTGCATGTGTGTACAGATGATGTGGAGGTTAGAAGACAACCAATCCTGTTGTCCCTCTAGAATAAGCCTTCTTAATTTCCAGACAAGATCTCTTCCTGGCCAAATCTTATATGTAGGCTAGGCTGGCTAGCCAGAAGCTGCATCTCTCTTCTGCCCTTCCTCAATGCTGCCATCAGAAGCACACATTAACATATCTGCATTTTTTTACCATGAGTCCTTGGGACATGAGCTCCATTCCTCATGCTCTCAAGGCAAGCACTTGGCTGACTGAGCATCTCCCCAGCCCTGCTTCCAATATCTATAAGTTCTCCTTATGAGACATGACATATTTGGGATGCAGAGCCTGCATCTTACCCATAGGGATAGTGTCAGGAGCAGGAGATACTTATCTTTAACAGGGAAAAGGGAAACAACTCAATCGTGCCAGAAGCAATAACATCCTCCATTGGGGAGTTCATTCAGAATTCCAGATGCATGGTGACCGGTGGAATCCAGGGGTAAAGGTTCACTGGCTTCTCTTCTTTGTTTCCTTTTTATTAAACAATTATTTGCATTATTTTTAATACTGTGTGTGTGTGTGTGAGAGAGAGAGAGAGAGAGAGAGAGAATGCACAGAAGACATAAATGCAGGTGGCCCAGCTCCCATTGGATTTAGACTAATGAGGAGTGATGTGTGGCCAGCTGTGGGTCTCCTTTAAAGCTGAGCCAACTATCCAGCTTTTTTTTTTTTTTTTAAGATATGGTATTACATAACTCAGACTGGCCTTGAACTGGTGATGTAGACCAGAATATCCTTGAACTTTTCATCCCCCTGCCTCCATCTTCTGAGTGCTGAAACTATAGGCAGTTTATATGGTGCTGGGGATTGAACCTAAAGTCTCCTACATGCCAGACAGGCACTCTACGAACTGAGACACTTGCCCAGCTTTTGTTTCGTTCTCTGAGACAGTGTCAGTGTGGTCCATGAAGACAAGAAGCTTACCATGTTCCTGCCTCGGCCTCTTGTAAGTGGGACTTGCAGGTGTATATATACCACCATTCCTGGGTTATCGGATCCTGAAGTTACTCTTTTATGTTCGAAAAGGGCTTTTATAAGGTGCTGTAGAGAGATCTGGACTAAAACTGTTAGGTTTATAAGTCCAAAGGCCGGAAAAAGCTCCTTTGTCCAGACCCATGAAATAAACCCAACAGAGGCTGGTCTCTTGCCTTGACCAAACTGGCATTTTCCCTTTTGGGGTTTTGCTATGGTGTTGGGATGATGCTGTAAACAATACAACACTATGGTTCTTGTACAGCAACTAAGGTGTTAAGTAAATATCGGTCAGATAAAAGTACATCCCACTGTAATTTTGCATCTTTTTGGTAATTTGCATCTCCTGCTTTTCATTAACTCAGTAATGTTGAGCTTGTTTGATCTTTACATTTTTAAAGTTATATGAATTTGTATTTATATATTGGGTTGGGGATGGCAGGGCATGTATATGCCATGGAACCCAATGGGAGGTTGGAGGAAAATTTTCAGGAAAAGATTCTCACCTCCCATCATCAGGTCCCAAGTATCAAACCCATATTGCTAGACAGCAGATTCCATTACCCACAGGCCTATTCCATGGCTCTTGGTCTCTTTCTAGTGCTAATTAAAGCCATTGGCTGTTTTGGCTTCCTCATCACTAGGAGCTTTCAGCTGGGGAGGGATTCAGTGTGTCACGAGAAAGTTACATCCTTTTAGGTGAAGCATTCTTATCTAATAATTTGTTCTCTTGAATTTCTAGCCTCAAAAAGAGTACTATGGTGCTATCAAGAAGAACGTCTACCCTCTGCTTCCAACATAAGAATAATGGTTAAATTTGCTTATGAAGGCTGAGCTCCCAGATACTCTATTTTATAAAATCATTAATCCCTGGGGAGACCTTTCCATGCATGTCTTTAAAGAACACCTGCGTCTCCCACAAGCACATGCCTTTCCCCTGAAGCACTCTATCAATAACGCTGTCATCTGTGTCAAGTTTTGACATTATATAGATCAATACCAAATTAAAATCACACAGTAGACATAGTAGCTACATTCTTAGGAACACAGTAAATATATGTTTTAAAATCAGGAGAAAGTTTGCCAAAGGAGTGTAGGGTTTTCTTTCAGTGTGTGTGTGTGTGTGTGTGTGTGTGTGTGTGGGTGGGTGGGTGGGTGTGTGTGTGTGTGTGTGTGGGTGTGTGTGCACGTGTTCCTGTCTGTCTTTGTGCATTCTATATTTAAAGGCCTTAAGGTTTTCATCGAACCCTAAGTCATAAGTAAGGTTTAGCTGAATAGTGTGGTGAGTTCAGTTTATAATGAAATATTGCATTCTTAGAGAAAGATGAGCAATTAGCAGTAAAAGTGTCTACCACCAAATGATACATACGTGGAGCTCAAGAGAAGCTAAGTTGATAAAGAGGACTTCTGCAACCATAACAACTAGAATCTAGATGTCCAATTCCATGAGTACTGTGCGTCCCTTAAGCCTCGGCTACATGGTACATGTAGGTGAAGGTTGCTGGACTTGCTGGCTGACAGCCTAGACAAATCAAACCTAAAATGGAAACTAAAAACAACCCTCAGATTCAGAGGGAGATCCTGACTCAAAGGACTAGGAGGATGGGAAGAGAGGAGAGATAACAGTTTCCTCTTCTGGGCTCCAGATGTGCTCAGCTATATGTACTTGTGCATACACCCATACTCACCCCTCCTCACACAGAGAGAAATAAAGAAGTAAACAAAAATGATACACATGAAGCAATGATAATTAGTTACTTCACAGAGTGTGTACCTATATACTTTCTTATTCTTTTGATTTGTAGATCTATATTCTAAAAGACTATATGGTACACACAGAAGATACACAATTTCACATGTTGATTTTTAAGATTTCTTCTCCCCCCCCCCCTTTATCTCTGTTATTTTCAGAGGCCAAAATAAGGTTGTCAGATGCTCTGGAGCTGGAGTTATAGCCAGGTCTAAGACACAAAGCAAGGGTTCTGGAAACGGAACTCTAGTCCTCTGTAGGAGCCTCGAGTGTTCTGAACAGAACTGATCTCTTCATTTCCATATGTTGTTTTTTAAAGAACAAACAGAACTAAAACTTTATAATTAGGAAAATATTACTTTATCTACTCTTTGAAAAAATGTGAAACTGTTTAGTTGTTTAGCTGAATTATCAAAAGCAGTGTAGATATATAATAAACAGTGAATTTATATTCCATGTTTCTAATCCATACCTCAAATAGATATTTTAACATAAAATGTTGATAGGCTGTGTTTGTGCTTTTCTACATGAGATGTGGCTGTGTTGCTCTGAGGTATAGTGGCCCTATTGTGAACAGCATGAACAAGGGTATGAAAGCAACACTCATCTGAGAAGTGTACAAGACACACACAGGAATCCAAGAGCCCTTGGCAGGTGTAACTCAAGCATCTTATTCCTGGCGAGAATAAAACCTGCTTTTCACCTTCCTGAATGTGATAGTGTATTGGGGACTAGGCTTCCTCTCTCTGTTCAGGAAAACAGAAACTTACAGTGTGTACGGACACACTCTTTCTATGTTCAGGTGTCAAGTGATCAGTAGTAGAGGGAAAATATGACCTTACCACTAGGAGTCTAACTATGGAGGATTATCCAGATCGTGGGTGTAGGTAAGAGCCAACAACGCTAAATGTTAGCAGCTACCAGGGACTTTGAAATTATTTGCTTATAAATATCGTTTTGGTTCTCATACAGTTAAACATAAATATAACTGTATAAACCAATATGTATGCTTATATGAGTTTACTTTGAAACTTGAAAAGTTATTCACACACAGGTTACCCTTATGAGTGTCTACATCATTGTTTTTTCATAATAGCTCCCAACTCAAACTGACAAAATACAGAAGATTACACAACTGTGCTACACCCATACAATGAAATGCCTCAGAGCTATAAGAGAGAGTGAAAGGCTGGCAAGCACAGAAATAGCAAACACTTCAGCTCACTGAGTCTAATTACATGAAAGTTTTAGCTACTCTAACAGGACAGTGGCCACCTGCATCTGGGGTGGTGTTGGTAGGGTCACTGAGTAGGGTAACAGTAGAGCTAGTGGTAAGTATTGATAGTAGGAGTGCTTACACACATACATGTATTGGGCAAAATGGTTAAAATGGAAGTGTAAGGTGGATACATTTCATATAAATAATTGCATTTGAAAGTTGGTTAAAAGTGACATAAAGGATAATGATTCAACAGCCAAAGCAGAAGACAAAACTATGTAAAAATGATCTCACTACTTAGTTGTTTATAGTAAACATGGACATAATACAAAATTTAATCTCAGCATTTATGGCAATCATTTCTACATACATGTAGAATCACATACCCCCAAACACATACAGACAACTCAAACATCTGCACATATACAACTAAAGTTAAGGTTGAAAAATAATCTATAACAAATAATTTTATATACTTGGAAAGATTTAGAAAAAAATATATCTGTAGTTTTTCTTATTTTTATCTTTTCCACCTAAGTGATTTTGATTTAAAGATTTACAATGACAAGAGTTTTTTTTTTTTCTTTATCATTGTCTTTGTACTGCACATAAGCAGCCAACTGTAAGTGCCTGGCCATTCTTGACTAGAATATGAATGACTCTTCCTGTCACCTCTTGATTTCTGCTGTCTGTATAGTTCTACCATGTTTCAAATATCCTCAAAGGGCTTCAGTTGGTAAAGAAACCAAGTATTAACTTGTAAACAGGCCAACTGGGGACATGGATTACAGGGTGAAGGTGCTAGAGTCAGAAACCAAATAATCCAAATTCAATCTCTGAAACCCACACTGAAAAGCCAGATAAGAGACAAAGACAGAAGAATCTCTCAGAAGCTCAGAAACTAGATATCCTAGGTAGAGCATACAGTGCAGGCAGAGAAAACGACCTCACAAACTGGAAAGGCAAAATTGACCTGTGAAAGTTGTTCTTTGGCCTCTACATGGTAGCCTTGGCACATGTGCTCACACACACACACACACACACACACACACACACACACTAATAGTAATAAAACATTAATCAACACGAATGTTAAAAAGTATTATCTCATGAAATAGTGCTATCCTTGCCATTACCTACAAAACAATGAAAATAGTAAAAATAAAGAAAAGAAAGCTGAGCAATACACCAACATGTAGACTGACTTGCAGGTGGAAGCTCAAGTCCAGCACCATACCTGCAGAAGTTGGTCTAATTCATAATCTATAGGAAGCACATAAGCAATTTAGAATAATTGAATACACAATTGGCCCTTTTGGAGGCTCACTCTGTGCTCATTATCTTCATGGTATTTATTATTCTCATTACATGAGAGTCACTTTGTCAATAGTACTTTGGGCTAATCTTTACATACTGGAAGAGTAAATATTACTCCATTATCCCCAGTATCCTCATGCTTTTCTTCATCTCTAACTGTCTTGTGGACAGTGCTGTATTTGACATTGGATTATAGCCACACTTCATAATACATCTGAAGAGTTTGTTTCCTTGTGCCTGCTCTTAAATCCTTTGCACATCTTTGACCCACTCGATATAAAAACCATGTAAGAGAGGCACAGTTCCTTCACTACTGTGTCCATTCCGTGCTTTATTTCTTGACTTCAGTTACTTTTGACAGCCAATATTCTGCCTAATTGCCTGCTCTTGGATTTGATGTGTAGATCCCCAAGTCCTGAGCCCTTTTCATTTTAGGGTCAAACCTCTTAAAATACATGAGTTCTGGGTACTCTGTAGTGGAGGGACTTCACATGTCACATGTAAAGATGTCAAGTGGAGACAATGAAATCTCTACAGCAAATGATGAAAGAATTTTAGGGGTGGCAGTGATGGTTCGATAGAAAAGAACACTTCTCTTTATGAAGACCCAAATGCAGTTCCTGGGTTCTATCTCATTTGCCTTACAAACATCTGTCACTCTAGATACAGGTCATCTGACACATTCCACTGGCCTCCACCCACACCTCTAACATACTTGGCATATACATGCTGACACACATATATACACATAAAATAATTCTTTTCTAAAAGTGAAACCTCCCATCTTTAAGTCTCTTAAAACATTGGGTCCTATTAGAGTTTCCTATGGGAAGAGGAACATGGCCTTATTAAAACTGACAATCAGAAAGATGGCACACCTACTCAACGAAAAGAGCTGGGAATGTGTCAATCATATAATCAGGATGGGTGGAGGCCCTTGAAACTTGGAGCCCTGCATGGCCATCTGACTCCTGGAATGTTAAGCTTCTTTTCTAAATATAGCAGCCTGAGTTGGAATCAGTCTCAGGTTTGTACGACTTTCATGGTTAGGATGAATCAATGGATAGTTGCATCTTTTAGAAAAATATTTAAGAAACATAGTTCACTCATATATTTCAGTGTGTGTGTGTGTGTGTGTGTGAGAGAGAGAGAGAGAGAGAGAGAGAGAGAGAGAGAGAGAGAGAGAGAGAGAGTGATAGAGAGAGAGAGACAGAGAGAGAGAGAGAGAGAGTGATAGAGAGAGAGAGAGACAGAGAGAGAAAGAGAGAGAGTGATAGAGAGAGAGAGAGAGAGAGAGAGACAGAGAGAGACAGAGAGAGACAGAGACAGAGACTATGCCCTGTGTGTGTGAATGTCTGTGAAGGATGGAAGAGAATATCAGATTTCCTTGAGCTAGAGGTTGGAGAGAGCTGGTATAGGTGCTGAGAGTGGAGCTCAAATACTGGAAGACCAGAACCAGCTCACAAGCCCTGAGCCATTATTAAGTCATGATATTTGCATCTTCAATAATACAGAATTGCTATGGCTCCAACTATGGGGAGAAAGAGAGAGAGGTTCATGGTGATATGCATAATGAACTTACTCAAGTGCATTTTATCAGATGATCAAGTCATTTTTCTTAGAAGAAGGGCTCAAAGAACAACATTTTCTGGACAAAATATCTGAAAGGGTTCTTAAAGCAAGATCATGAATCAGAAGAAAGAGCAAGGGGAAGCATTGTAAGTAAAGATGACCACATTGGCAAGGCATAAAGTGAACAACCAAACAGTCCATTTTGGGATTTGAAGTTGCATGAGTCAGTTTGATAAGGAGTCTGGGCAGCTTGTCTTCCTGAATGTCCAGCCAGTGGGGTGATTGCATGTTCTCTCTCAAACTCCTTCCTGACCCTCTCCATGAAAGTCTGTGAATGCAGCCAGATTGGAAGAGCTTCCCCTTCATGTTGCTTTATAAAGAAGGGCTTGTAACATCACTCAGCTACATTAAAATGCTCTCTTAGCTTCGGGGGAGCTGAAAGCATTTTTATTATGTTCCAACATTATTTATCTCTACTGAACACAAGACTGAAAAGCAGCAAAGCCAAAGAGGGAAAAAAATCCCTTTTAATGTCTAAAGCACGGGCCTGGGTGCATTTGTCTGCTGCTGCAGGTAGAGATGACTAAAGTGGGAAGGCAACTTGTGTCTACCCCATTGTACCCCAGCCAGACTTATAAAGAACATGATCACATGGACTCAGAGATACGTTTGCACCCTGAACTTAGGTTCTTTTTTCTCACCTGCATTTATTGGTGTACATAATAGATGTATATAGTGGGACATGTGTGCCTGTAGAGATAAGAGGTAGATGTCTGGTTTCTTCCTCAATGATGCATATCAGTCTATCTGTCTGTCTGTCTGTCTATCTATCTATCTATCTATCTATCTATTTATTGTTTATTTTTTAACACAGGGATCCTCAGTGTATCTCTGTCTGTCCTGGAATTCACTATGTAGACCAGGCTAGCCTTGAACTTAGAGATCCTACTATCTTTGCCTTTTGAGTGTTAGGATCAAAAGTATGTGCCACCAACACCTGACTTGCATTTTGATTTTTAAAAGGATTGTCTCCAGTTGCATCCATTTGTTCTACAAATTACATGACTCCATCTTTCTTAATGTTTGTAAAATTTTTACTGTACATAGAAACTGCATTTTCTTTATTGATACCATGGTTTGTTGAATACTCAGGTTTGTTCCATAACGGTGTTCTCCTGAACCTCAGATCTGCAGATATTCCTTGAAACCCTTCCGTAAAGTGAATTTAATCTTTGGGTATTTATTATTTAAAAGTTACTTTTGATTTGATCTCATTTCTTATTTGACTGTGTCTGTGCCTGTGGCCCTAAGTAACAGCTGTGTCAACTTTGGCATAAGACAGATCTGGCCACTCTACTTTCCCCTGCCTCATACTAACTGTGGAGTGAATTCATTGTTTCTCTTCATTGAGCACATTTCTTCAATAATGAATGGTAGGTAATAATTCATGCTGCTGCCATAAGGGTTAAATAAAACAATATATACAACACATTTCATGCAACACCTGACACACAGGAAGTGCTCAGTGCTGGCACCTCCTATGATTCCCTCCATTATTCAGTGGTCCAAGTTTTATCATATGACTGCTATGTTGGTCATTTATACAGTGACCAGGAAATGTGATAGGGTAAGAATCTAGTGTATCGTATGACTTTTTTTGGTTATAAGTAGAAAAATGGCTCCCTTCAGAGAAAAGACCTTCACCCACAGAGCAGCTTTAAAGTATAGTGCAGACACTGCACAAAGTTATAACACAAAAAGCCTGAAACGTGGAACAGAACTTGGCAGGCATATTTCTCCAAGGTCTCCAGAGGATCAGAGCAGGTGCATGTTTGTGACCTTATTCTGAAATGGCAGAATTTCTCTCAAGCACTAAGCATGACTGCACAAGACCTGGAGGCCATGGCCTAGGGAAATTGGGACCACTGACAATAAACATTCGGAAGTTGAAAATGCTTTATCTTATTAATGGGGGATTAGAGAACAATGTTTTCATCAACTAGAGACTTCAAGGTGCACTTATGCATGCATATACCTACCCATGGATTCTTGGTCTAAATCTACTATTCTTTTGAGAATGTCATAAGAGAAGAGTGTTCTTAGCCTATACCATAACGTTATTGTCATAATTGATTCAGTTTTCTTCTTATTTTTCTTCTTATTTTTGAATTAAAAGCAGAAAACACAGGGAATTATAAAAAGAAAATAAGTCATTCAAGATCTTAGTTCATTGTGGAATCACCAAGAAACAACCCTTAACATTGGTAATGTATTATCCTATTCAGTTTTGTTTTCTCTTTTCTTGTTTTCCCTTCCTCCCCTATCTATGAATTCATCAATGCATACTTGTGTGGAGGTACTGTAAGAATGAGTCAATAGCAATGCATTTTTCTGCCAGAGGATCCGAGTTATATTTCTAGCATCTATATCATGTGGCTCACAATCACCTGTAACTGCAGGAAAGCTGATATTCTATTTGTTTATTCAGGCAACTGAATTCAAGTGAGTGGGCATGCGCTCATGCCACCCCCACAATTTCAAATTTATAATTATGTTTTTTTAATATTAAATAAAAATTGGAAAACACTATTCTTGGAACCCACACATCAATTTTAAAAAAAGGAAAAGAAAAAAAAGAGACAGATGCCCAAAGAGGTAAAAAATTATTTGCTACAATAATTTGTAATAAGAAACCAAATGTGCATGAGTATAAAGATGTTGAATAGGTATTCACTTGAACCTAAATGCATAGAACATGTTACATCTATATGTACTAACAAGTCCAAATCTACTAAACCTTGGTGAATGAATAGGGCAAGAAGGAAAATTATTTCTGAAATTATAGCAGTTTGTAATTTTTTAAAAATGAGCCAGTTATATAGACTATTATATCGTCTGTAAAATCTTCTTTTTCATGGTAGAAATTTACGATAACCATTTTGGAAAGTGGTATAGAAATAACTACCAAGACTGTTCTAATTTAATTTTGATTCCTTGGAATGAACTCAATGGATGGAACAATGACATGCTTCAAAAGAAATGCATTGGAATACTTTTATTGTCTCTATATCTGCAGCTATTGATAACCCAAATGCCTATAAACATTAGAACAGGGAGGAATAACTTTGTTGCCTCAAACAATGAGATGCTACCCAAAGATAAAAAGAATAAAACCAAATGCAATAAAAACACCATATAGAAAACAATGAATAACTGGACTCAGACAACCCTTTATGTTGTATTATTCCATGTATATGGTTTAAAAATAGGCAAACATAGAAACTGGAGACAGATGGTGCCTTTCTGGGGGAGCTATTTGTGTTTTATGGCTACTTGGAGAAGGGTAGTCATTTTCCTGATCAAGTGGTACAGCCATGGGAAAACTGTTCATACCATGCCCATATGGATGGCTCTGCTAAAAGTCTGAGTCCCAAACTGAAAACCAAACAGTAGAAGAGGCACTTGTTTGCATTAGGGTGTGTTGGTGAAGAGAGAGAGTGAGGTGGATGTTGTGGCTTAAGTGTTAAATCTCTGCCATGAGCTCCAGTGTTTGAACACTTGGTTCCAAGTTGCTGGTGACATCATCGGTGGAAGTTACAGAATTTTTACAGGATGGAGTCTTGCTGGTGGAAGTACATCACTGGGTATAAGGCAGGCAGTCTCATTCCATCCACATTCAGGAAGCAGAGAGAGATGGATGCTAGTGCTTAGGTTACTTTCTTCTTTTCAGGCTGTGATCCCAGCCTACAACATGATGTTGACCAAATTTTTGATAGGATTGACCATCTCAACCTATTTTAAAGACTTACCCACAAACATGCCAAGAGGCTTGTCTTCTAGATGATTCTAGACCTTGTCAAGTTGACAATGAAGATTAACTACCACATTTTCATTCTTTGATGATATTTTTGCCACCATTTCCCCCAAGATTGCATCAGATAGAAGTGATTCTTTTCTGCCTTTGAAGCACTGAGTATGTAATCCTCACCAAAACTGAAGCAAAAACTGCTCTTACTGGATTCTGCAGTCACCCAGAGTCAAATCCTGCCTAAGGCAAATGAACTCTAGAGGACAGCACACTTTTCAGTGCTCTGCTGGGTCATGACCAATGCTCACTAGATTGAGTTCTGAATCTCTCCTCTCACTGGCAAAGGTGGATCCATGGCTGCCTTAATCTCACTCTTCCCCAGGGTGCTGGTGCCTATAGGGCTCTGGCTAATACCATACTGACAGTGCTCTTTGCACAGGGCCTGTTGGAAAATTAGATCAAGTGGCTTCCCCACTGTAACATATGACACTCTTCTAATTAGGGCAATGTTTAATTTACTGTCTCATGGCTTTTTGAATAAATATAAATTGTCATACTAAAGTGACAGGTGTAAAACCCAGGATGGCTGTGTTAGAGAGGTTAATCTGCTGTTAATCAAATCAGTTCTGCTTGACTTTCTCCCGGGGAGTGAGAGATAATGGCCCTGTTTAACTGGAGATTAGCCAGCTTTTGGCTGGAAATCCCTCAGGGTTCACCTGAGCCTCTTTGTGCCTTGTTCGGAATGAAGATATTCAAATGTGTCGATAATTAAACTTGGGCCTTTCTTCCCTCCTTCAGCATCTCAAGACTGAAGGACATTTTCTACCAAGCCTTTTTCTTTTCCTGGAAGGTTTTCTCTCTAGATCTAGTTAGTATCAGAACATTGTGGAATATGATTAAAAGTTCTCACAGAGTTCTTCTTCCAGGTCCCATTGCTATAGAACATAGCAAAGATGAACAGTCCCTGCATGATGGGAAGAAGATTGGCCTTGCCCTTGATGGGTACCCATTGGCACATTCTTCCTCCATTTTGGATCTGTAATTAGGATAAGGCACTGGCAGAATGAACTTGACTGCCACATTGATTTGCAACCTAAACTAGAAGAGTTTGAAGTGAGGAAGGAGGGACATTGTCTTCAACTTCTGCCACGTCTTTTGTACCATGAAAGAACAGCCTCTCTGGTTATCATTAGAGATTAACAGCTTGCAGGACACTAAGAATCTCACAGAGAAAATGTCAGCTTCAGCTTGGAGAAATGTCAGCTCCATCTTGGGCTCCAGTGACAATCATGAGGTGTGGTGATGGCTGGCTCCTCAGACAGTGAGTCTAAGTAACTAGAGGCAAAGGGAGATCTGCTCTTGGACTCTTGGTATTCTCTCTGGAAGATCTTAGAGTGGGTCCCTGTATTCTTAGGCTGATAGGGGAAGAGCAGACCTAATTTTTGTTATCACATTATGACTTTGAGTCTCCTTTAAAAGAAAGGTGTGGTAGCCTAATGAAGACAGAGGACTACCAAGTGAAAATGTTGGGTTCTAACCTCTACTCAGTATCCGTAAAAAAAAAACCCTGGGCTACAGTAAAACTCAGCATTCCCTCTGCCAAACAAGTTGGCTGGGACTAAATGCAAAATGCATTTAAAATTGGTTTTATCATCACAATGGCTGTTACCACCGTTATCACCATCTTTACAGCAACTTCATCATCTCAACTCTCACCAACACCATCACTATCATCATCTTCATTATCACCATCACCACCACCATCATTATCTTGCCAATCGATCACTACCTTTGCAATCACCAACACCAATACCATCAGCATATCAATGTTTCCACAATCATCATCATCACTGACACCATTATAGTTATCAAGGAAGACCTGTCACCATCATCATCACCACCCTCATCATTACGATCCTTTTTACCATCATAATCATTGGGATTTATATCCACCTCAATCTCCATATAATAAGGAAAGAGAAGAAACTAAATGTTTCCTGGCATTTGTAGGTGGGCGGGCATCTATCTGTCAGAATCAAAGACCTACCTGAGACCCCACAGAACATCAGAGCCTCATCTAGATTTGAACCTAGGTCTCCTCACACACCTTCAGGGTCTGTCATCTTTCCTAAAAGAAGAACTGATGGAGAGAGAAATGAGCCCGTGAGACAAGTGATCATATAGCAGCAAACAGTGCAGGGGTCTTCCTCTCCATTAATTTAAGCTGTGACATCATCCCATGGTTACCTGGTTTCAGAAGCAAAAATGCATTCCTAATTACTGGGTACCGGACTTTTATTTTTATTCCCCACCTATAGATTGATGACCTGGCAGAAATAGGCTAGTTCTCTTCTATCTTTCCAGCCAGCATCACACTGTTTATCTCCCCTGTGACCCTGAACTGTCTCTGGATTTTGGAGAGCACAACAATACATCCACTTCTTTTCCCGTAACTCACCCAGCTTGTAAAACAAATAACTAAGCTGACACGTCTGAAGTGCTGTGTCGTGGGCAAAACAAGGAAGGAAGACAGTCTTGCTCTTCTATTTATGGACGATAAACCCTTTACAGTGGCATTGATGAAGGGTTTATAGTCAGTGCACAAGCTGGTTACACTATAAATTGTAATGTTATATGATAAACTGGGACTTTATACCAGTAGTAGATATCAAAGAAAAGAATGAGTCGGAACCTGAAAGAATCCGTCACGGAAGATGCTGCGGCACGTTTAAATATTCAAGCTTGTTTTGTCTTCATTTTGTTCACACATTGGGCGATTCATCTTCCCTGAGAAGAGATTTATAGATTTACCTAGAGATCAGCAACACGAACAAACAAACAAACAAACAACTCGAAAAGCAGACTGAGCAGTGAATGGCAGAGACGCAGTGTGGCTAAGAGAAAACAGATTCATCTCTGAATTATTCAAGCGTGCTGCCTTTCTATTTCTGTACCAGCAGATGACAGGTGAGACTTCCTCCCAGTTCCCAGCCCCACTAACATGGCACTGTTGTAAGACATCTTGGTTGCTATATGAGAAACAGAAAATATTTACAAGAGAAATGAGTTGAATATAAGTTAATTGCCTCACGTTTACATTAAAGCTAAGAGCAGCAAAATGTCAACAAATGTTATCTTCCAGCCTCTATGATGGGTGCGTACTCTTTTTAGCTCTCCTTTCTATCCTTATTCATTATGGAACCGAGGCTGCTAATATTTACTTATTACTTATTTATATTTCATTTGAAAGTAAAAGTAAGCTCATTTGCCATAATAACAGCTTAATATTAGCAGTACCAAGAAAGTGACTTTTAGAAGATTTCCATTAGTGGAGTCTCAGCAGAAGAGATAAGAGAGCTCCCACATTTTAAAGAAGGGATAAAGTGTCATTGGCTTCAGATAGGATCATGGTGCACTTACCATGGGGGCTCAGTGCTAGAGACCGGAAGGTTCCCTGAATGCTCACAAGGAAGTGTTAGCTTGACAGTGGCAGAGGGGTTAAAACATCCTACAGAGAACTGGGGCTAAGAGAGGATGTCCAAAGAAGCTAGGAGCCTGTCACCCACACCAATGAACTTCCTGAAAGGCTTAAAGTACAGAGATAAAATCCCCCAGTACTGTGGCCAGAGCCTGGGGAAATTGTCACATTCAGCTCTGAACTATGTGAATTTCCTTCATACAGTCACTCCTCAAACCTCGTTTAGAATTGTAGCTCAGACATCTCCAGACCCACAAATAACACAGTAGATCCTTGAAAACGATGATGACTTCTAACTCAGAAAACCACTGGAAGAGCTAAGCCTCAAAGTTGCTTGCCCTCTGAGGAATTCTTGTAGTTCTTTCTGTCTGGGTGAGATCAGGGAGTGAGAAAGATGGAAATTAATCACTGGTGTAATGGATGTGGGAAAGAAGAGAGGTCCAGACAAAGAAAGGAAACTAGCATCTTCTTATATAACTGCTCTGATTGTCCAGAAATGAGAGCATGGAATCTTGGTGTTTTCAGAGATATGGTGAGCTCATGTCCTGACACAACTCACAACACAAAGCAAAACAAAATGTGCAAATACATGACTTAGAGGCCTGGCATGGGATTGGGGAGAGCGGTCAAGAAGGACACGGAGGTAGGGGCTGTGGGCAGGAGAGAGAAAAAGAGAGTATCAAACACCTAAGAATAGGATGCAGCCTCCATTTAAAACTTAATTTCAAAAAGCTTCCCTAAATAAACTGGAAGCCATCACGACTATGGAAGAAACACATGGAAAAGGCCAAAAGACAGATATAAATAGGCCTGTGTCGTGTTCCGTGCCCAAATGAATTCTCAGCAAATAGTGCTAATTATGTTGTTTGGCTGAATTATTCTTTTTTATTTGTCTCGTAGTGTTCAACAGACTGTATTTTGAGCAAGATCTTTTGTATTAAATATGATTCTACAGTCTTGCTGCAGAGGGCTGAGGAGTATCATTACAGAGTATGGACAGGCTTGCTTAACAGCTCTCCCATTATGAGACATCTAACTGTTAATAAATTTACTACAAAACATTGTAGTTTTACTCTGTTTAATCTGAGGACACATTCTATCCCATGGCAGCCTGATAGGACATATCCTGTAAGAGTGGCAGCAATGAGCATCTGCTTTTCTCTTCATGTTTCTTTCCTTTGAAAAGGGATTTGACTGTGGAGTCCAGCTTTGCCTTGAACTTGAAATCTTCACAACTCTGCAGCACAAGTTTTAGGACACCAGATGTATACCAGCAAATTCAGCTGTAGTCATCATCCTTGTAGTTAGGAGTTAGACACCTCTACTTCTTTTTTTTTAGTGGGACTCTTAAAAGATGAAATGCAAATTCCAAACATGCACATATTACAATCCACAAGCCATATATATTTTGATTTGGTTTTGTTTGGTTTGGTTTGGTTTCATTTGGTTTTCTTACTATGTATTTTTGGTTGCACTAGATTTTACTATGCAGCCCAAGATGACCCCTGGAGATTACTCTACCTTTGCCTCCAGAGTATTGAATTAAGACATGCACCAAGTCCACCAAGATTGCAAATCTTAGCTCTTAACGCAGTGTGCTGGTTAGTTTTACATACTAACTTACTATTTCCTATAGTAACTCTCGCATAAAATGTTAATTGAGAAACATCTTAGATCAGATTGATCTGTAAGCATGTCTGTGGGTGTAGTCTTTAACATAAATTGATGTAGGAGGACCCAGCCCACTATGGCTGATACTAAATCTAGGCCAGTGTCCTGAACTGTGTATGAGAAAGCTGAAAGAGAAGAGGTAAAGGTAAGTAGGTAACATAGCTGCATTCATTTCTTCTTCTCTTGACTGGGAATGTAATGTTACTAGCTACTTGAATTTTTACCTTGATTTTCCCTCAATGACAGCCTATAACCTAGAATTAAAATCTGAATAAGACCTCTCCTCCCTTTGTGGTCAGGGTGTTTTATCACAGCAACAGAAATGAGACCGGACCATCTTAGCATCTTGGCTTGAGGAAAAACATGAGGTAGTTCTTCATCCTAAGGATATTGGTCTTACCCCCACCCCCTCTGAATCCCAAACGTTGGCACCTTATACTGAATGAAATGGAATCATTCAAGACTTGACCTTCATTGAGCCTTCATGTGGCCCTTAGCTGTTTCTAACCATGGTGACAGATGAAAAGGTCATGGGATGTCAGAGCCTTCCTAGGGCAGAGTGACTCTTTGCAACCGACAGTCTCAGTAAGTCCCTGGAATTCATTTGGGAATGAAAGAAATCATACATGGAACTCAGTGAATGAATTCATGTCCACTGGCTGTCTAACCTGAATGAAACATGACTACATGTGTGGTCTTCCAACTCTGCTGCAGAATGAAAAGTGTGTAAAGAGGTCATGGGATTAACAATTACATATCTAGTAGAATTTATGACACTTTGAAAATGCTCAATGAATGATTGTTTTCTTTGTCTCTATCATTGATTCCTTGAGATAACTTCTCAGGTATGAAGGTTAGATTTTATGTAGGAAACCGACCAAAAAATTAAGACAGAAAACTTATAAATGGAAATGGTTAATGTTGTAAACTTAACAGAATCTAGAATCACTTCGGGGATGAAGCTCCAGGCTTGCCTCTGTGTGTGTGTGTGAGTGTGTGTATGTGGGTGTGCATGAGTGTGTGTGTGGGTGTGTGAGTGTGTGTATGTGTATGTGGGTATGTATGAGTGTGTATATGTGTATGTAGGTGTGTGAGTGTGTGTATGTATATGTGGGTGTGTATGAATGTGTGTATGTGAGTGTGTATGTGTGTGTGTGTGTGAGTGTGTATGTGTGTGTATGTGAGCTTGTTAGTGTGGCTGTGATATTTGAGATCTGAAGACTGGCCCCACAGTTGCTGGCACTATGACCTGGGCAGGAGTTTTGGACCCTCTATATGGAGAAATGTAGCTGAGAACTAGCTTTCTGTGATTCTTGACAGAAAGCTTACGGTGAAGTGCTGCTTTTCCCTTCCACCACTGTGACATCTGTTGATGCAAAGCGCACAGCTCCCACTTTAAAGGGAATAAGAGCCTATTCCGAAGCCATTTTCAGTGGCTGTGCCTCAGGAACACAGATTTAAGCTACCTCAAATTTTATCTTCGAATATGGAAGCAGTTTCAGGAAGTTTTCATAGTTTCTCAGAACAACAAAGTTAGAAACCACAGTAAGTTTAAAGTACACTGTTGGGGACATCTGAGAGGCAGGAACATCAAGACAATGGAAGCTTGACTATGGGCTCAAGACGCTGTCCCATGACATTCTTGATTTTAGAGTAGTGGAAGCTAGGGGCCTCCTAAGTTAACATCTTCCAAAATGTTTTTTCACTCTATTACTCACAAGAAGTGACTTCTAACACAGGAGTTAAAGAATGAGTGTTGCAGAGGACTAGAAACAGTGTAAGTTGAGGAAATTTGCCTCTGAACCTGCTACATTTTAATTTCTCCATGAAATTCTAATCACCCTGTCAGTCTGCAGACACAGCCTCCGTTCAGTTTTGTTTACAATTTCATGCCATCTCTAACCTGAAACTGTGAGCCAGAATAAGCTTGCTTCCTTAAGCTGCTTTGATCAAAGTTATTTTTCTTTTAAGATTTTTTTTAAAATTTATTTTATGTATGTGTGTACACTGCAACTCTCTTCAGACACACCAGAAGAGGGCATCAGATCTCATTACAGATGGTTGTGAGCCACCATGTGATTACTGGGAATAGAACTCAGGACCTCTGGAAGAGCAGCCAGTGCGCTTAACCACTGAGCCATCTCTCCAGCCCAAGAGTATTTTGTTTGTAACCACAGCAGCAGCAACAACCAAACTAAAATAGCCAAGACATTATTTATGACTCCGTTGTTTATCTCCTCTCTGCTTCTCTTCCCAATTTTGCCTCTGGTTGGTTAAGTTATGGTTTTGCATCCCCCATCCCAACAATAGACCTATGAAATGTCAAGCCCGTGTGCTCTCAGACATCATGTCATTACTGCATTCTTAATGATCATCTTTCCTAGTTCCTGGCATCAGGAGCTGCATAGGGCCCGAACTGGGACTTCATCTTGGTGATATGCCAAGATTTTAATCACCTGGAATGAACTGGTTTTCTCAGACACACCACAGAGCCTGCCTCGGGTAAGCAGGACACTGTTCTGATTAGTTGCAGAAAGTGGGGTGGGGATGAGGCAAAGTGTGCATGTGGACTTTGGAGATGGAAGGCAACAAAGTGTTAGTCATTCCCTGTCTTCTCTCAGGAGGCAGTACCCCCCTGGACACAGCCGCCTCATACATTAGACACTGCCTTTTTAGTAGGATCCTGAACACGTGTTTCCCTGCTTTGGGTCTAATCCAGCAGCTTCCTCCTCCCTTCCTTGCCCCATGTGAAGTTGGAAAGTCATCCAGCTTCTGTGTTCTCTGGTGTAGAATTACCCAATTATCTTCTAAATTATAAAAGGGGAATCTTCCCCACCAATGGTTCTAGGCAGGAGCAGGATAAGCAGTGTTGCTAAACTGTGGCAAAAAAAAAACTCTAAAATAATAATAATAATAAATAAACTAAAGAATCCCTCAGAACAGAGGGCAAGTTGTCCACATCCACCAGTCCCAGTGGCTTCAATCAAGGCAGAATTGCTACCCCAATAAATGAAGCCAGAACAAGGAATAAACTCTGGTGCTAATTGCCAGCTGCAGATGTATTAGCTGAAGCAACTGTGATGTGGGCAACCATTAATTATCTAATGAGGCCAGCAGTCTTCTGCTAAGGTGGGGGCTGATTAAATATTAAAGGCTGGCATATGGAAGATGTCAGGAACAAAAGGTTTTGCTATGTGGGGGAAAGGAAAAGAAAGGGGAAAGAAGGCAGGAAGATGAAAAATGTGTGCATCAAGGAAAATGTAAATTCTCTCTTTCTCTCTCTCTCTCTCTCTCTCTCTCTCTCTCCTCTCTCTCTCTCTCTCTCTCTCTCTCTCTCCCTCTCCAGGCAAGAGCCACCCTTGTGTCTGAGAAAGGTAATTAAAGTCTCATTGCTAGCACAAATCTCAGAGTGACTTCAGTGAGATGTCTTCTGAAGCTGCCCGGCAGATGAAAAAGGTTTACCTTAAAAGAGGCTGACAAAAATCACCCCAACGCAGAGACAGCAGTTACCTCTTTGTTTAACCCTCAAAGCTGGGGCGAGTGCCTGCTGTTCAGCTGCTGCTCCTGCTTTTCATCTGGTAGAAGTGAACTTCCCCACTGAATCTCGCCAGGAGGCAAGGGATGGGGAGGATCCCTGGGAAGCTGCTTCCAATCTGGGCTTTATGCTTGTTTCCAAATCAAAAAGTAGAAGAGTCAACTTTATTAGCATTGTCTTTACTGTTGTTTCATTTTTATTTTGTTATACAAGGCTAAACGCAATCTTTTTTTTAAATTCTTGTATTGTGTGTGTGTGCCCATGCAAGCGTGCACACACTCTTGTACTCATAGATCCAAATGGCCATATGTCACAGCATACCTGTGTCTTCACCTGCAGTGGTCAGAGGACAACCTCAAGTGCAGTCTTTCGCTTCTAGCTTATTTGAAACAGGGTCTCTTGTTCCCTGTTGTGTAGGACATGCTGGCTGGCGCGGAAGCATGGAAGCATCCCTGGGTTCTCTTGTCTCATTGCAGGGTCCCTGGGATTACAAACTCTACTGCATCTGATAATAGGTGAGCGCCTGGAATCTGAACTTCTAGTCTTTGCCTTTGAGTGGCAAGTGCTTGACCCACAGAGCCAGCTCCCCAGTCCTTCTGAAAGTACATAGCATGTTCTCAGCACATTCTCCTGTAATCCAGCATGCCTTCTGCTCCCATTAACCACACTACTGTAACATCATCTGCGCTTGTCTAATGTTTGTCTCTGTTAAACCTAGAACCTCCAAATGACGGAAGACATGAAAATCTTGCCTTTCCGAGACTGCCTTCTTTACTCCATATAATAATCACCAAGTGTATATCTGCAAATGATTGGACTTTATCCTTTATAGCTGAGAAGGCTGTAGAAAGAACTATAGGAAGAAAACCTCAATAGCCCAGTCAATAAAGAGCAAGCGAAATGAACAGAAATTTCCCCTAAGATGAACTACAAATAGCCAATACACATGTAAAAGAGTGTTCAGCATCACTAGCCATCAGAGAAATGTAAGCCAGAACTACATTGAGTTCCATCACTCCCCAGAGGGCTCTGTTTATAGCATTTGCTACCCGTGCTGGCCACACAGCTGAACACAGGGCACAGGTGATCTCACTGCATCTAAGAAGTGTCACTCAAGATAGATGTTTATTTTCTTCATTCCAAATACAAAGCCTATGGGGCTTCATGAAGTGGTAAAATTCATATAGCTAGGGCACGAGTTAGGTTTCTATTACTGCAATAAATACTGTGGCCAAAGCAGTGTGGGAAGGAAAGGGTTTATTTCTTCTTACATTTTTGGGTAACGAAACTGGGAGGAGTCAAGGCAGGGACTGAAGCAAAAACTCTGTAGGCTTGCTCCCTGTGGTTTTCTCCTTGTGGTTGACTCAGTCTGCTTTCTTATATATCCCAGGACCACCTCAAGAATGATGCCAATTAAAGTGGGCCAGGTCCTCCCACATCAATCATTAATCAAGAAAATTCCCACAGGACAACCTGGGGAAGGGGGCAGACCTAAGAGGTGGATCCAGGGTAACTTTCTGCACTTAAAATGATTAAACTTTAATTTGTCATGAGCAAGTTCATACGTATGCAATATTTCTAAGTCTTGTCTCTTAACCACTGTATCATCTTTCTCTCAGATAAAGACAAACACCTACTGTGTGACACTTAAATCCCCCCCATGATCCTGTCACCTGAGAAGAGTAGGAAGTTGGGAATTCAGAAAAAGTGGTTTTTCTAGGTGGTTCTTTAGAAGGTTGACCTTTGAGAATATTAGAAGGCGCCTCAAGTCAGAAAGGCGATTTAGGGTTTCTATCCACCTAGTTTTCCAGGTTCGAGGGACTCTCTAGAGGCATCGGAGCTCTGAATACTGAACGCAGAGGCAGCATGGCCTCACTGTGATGGTGCTTACAAAAGCTTTTCAAGTTTCTCTCATTTAAAACCAAGTACTATTCAGAGGACATTTTCCACAGGATCCAAATGATGCTAGTTTTTCAAAGGGCTATAATTCTGATGCAGCAAGAATATAGTTGAAATAATATTTAGAATAACTTTAATTATAATCCTGCTTCAGCCAGGACTAATTGATTGATCATTCCTCCATCAGGTTTGGAAATTTGAACTGTGTGAGCCAGCAAAAGGACCCGGAGGGAAAAGGCTCTTGTGGTCACCATGATGACTTGAGTTCTGTCCCTGGGCCCTACATGGTGAGAAGAGACAAAATTGACCCTGAAAGTTGTCTCCAACATCTATACACATACTGTGGCATATGTGCACATACACACACATGCACAGATGGAAAAAATAAAAATACCATAATATGTTTTAAGTTAAAATGCTCTGTGAATTAGGTAATATCTACATAGTGTTATGACCTTAATTCCCCAGAAGCCCTGATATTCATGTTGTTATCACCAATGGCAGTAGTAAGTAAGCTCAGAGAACTTTACAGTTTGGAGAGTTCTCTGTTTTAGATACTTCTTGTCTTAAGGTTTTACTGTTGTGAAGAGACACCATGATCCAAGCAACTCTTATAAAGGCAAACATTAAATTGGATCTGGCTTATAGTTTAGAGGTTTAGTCTATTATCATCATGGCAGGAAGCACCACAACATCCAGGCAGACATGGAGCTGAAGAAGGTGCTGAGAAGTCTGCATATTGATCTGCCAGTAGCCAGGAAAAACTGAGCTTCAAAGCCCATCCCAACAGTGATGCACTTCCTCCAAGTCCACACCTACTCCAGCAAAGCCACACTTCCCAGTAGTGTCAGTTCCCATGCACCAAGCATATTCACACCACTACAGTCCAGTTCAATATTTGTGAGGTATGAGCAAGCTACTGTGTATGACACTGAGAAACAAACACACATTAACTTGAAGTTGTTGTAGAAATTATTTATTAAGATACGCTATTTACAAATAACCCAGTTTTCTGGGAGGCAGTACAGTTGGAAAAAGGTTTGCCACACAAACAAGATGAAAATCTAAGCTTGAAAAGCCAGGAGTTATGTAAAGACAGGGAACCTACTTCCTACATATGTATACTCAGCAACTGAGAGACAAGGGAAGTACATCTCTGGAGCTCACTGGTCAGTTAGAGTAGCAAACAAAATGATAAGCTTTGAGTTCAATGAGAGACCTGCTTCAAAAAAATGTAGATAAAAAGACCAAGGAAGATACTTGACATCAACTGCTAGTTTCCAAAAGTACCTGAATATGTGAACATACGTATGTATATACATATGCACACACCAAAAACGATCAGACAAGCTAGAAGATAAGTTTTGAAATTGTTCACTCTTTCATTCATTCTAGTTTGGAAATATTCTGTTTCTGTGCAGGAGAGACATTCAAAGAATCCAGATCTCAATAAAATACTTGTAAAAAAGAGAGTTAACAGAAAATAAATCCAAGCTGAAAAGTGATGGTTATTTCTTTATATCAAAGACAAAAGTCGTTGTTTCCTTAAGTTCACATTGTTTTCCCAAATGAAGATCTCATGATCCCCAACACTCATTCTATAGCATCCTTCCACACTGAAACATTCCAAAAAGGAAAGTAGACATGTGCTTAAGAGCACATGCGTGGATCCCACAGCATCCTGCAAAGTGACAGCAGGTTTCATTTCAATAAAGTTTTAAAACTAAAGGAAAAGCAAACAAACAAAACCAAATGAGTTCCCTGTTGAAAATCAACTGTGAATGTTGACTTTTTCTCTGAGGTAGTGAAAAAATTCAGGACAGTGAGTTTTGTCTGAGAGAGTGGGTGGGAGTGGTGTAGAATTGGATGAAGCTGCAGATATCCTCTGAGCTGGTGAATTTAGACCATACAATTGTATGATGTGTTGAAGCCATTGTTTAGCAAGGAAGAAAGCCTTAAAATGTGTGCGTTTTTCATTACACAATTTTACCTCTAGATGATCACAAGACATTATCATGGGCAAAGTCTCAAAAGGGGGAAATGACAATCTCATTAACAAAAGATTGGTTTATATTTTAAATATCTGTATCTATATACTTATCTATATGTATTCTAAAATGCATTTAAATCTGGTTAACAATATATATTGATAAATAGGTAAATGGGTGGGTGGAGAGATAGATGGAAGGATGGATGGACAAATGGATAGATAGGTAGACAGCTGGTGGATAAGTGATTGGATGGATAGATGAATAGGTGGACAGATGGGTAGATAATAACCAAATAAAGGATCAATTGCAGAGTTTGTGTAATAATGTGAGAATTCACTCCATAATTCAGAACTTCAATTTGTTTGAAATTTTTCATAATAAAGAGTTGAGAAAATAAACAGAATGTATTCTTTTAAAGTCTTGTATATTTAGAAAGTGCTACTCTCTTCATCCTTCTCATCTTCCCCATGGAGATGTTCATAGCACAGAAGCTATTGAAGGGTTGAAATCTTGTAGTTAAAGCAAAAGAAGTGAACTTTATTTAGCTTAATATTTACTAAGATAAAATTATGAAACTCCTGGTTTTGCATATATATATATATAAATTGAATACCATAGTTAGCTGTTGACCCATTGTGAGCAAGAGGCTATCATGAGAATACTGTGCATGTAGAATCAAGTTCCAGGACCACATAGGCTGTTCAGAAAGTGGTAGTCATTAGAATTCATCATTGATGCTTTCCATTTGGAGTGGGAGTTTGTTGACCTTTGAGATGGATAAAATGGTCCCATCATTGTGAGAGGGATGTTGTAGGGAACAAATGAAGCCATTATACAACTCTCTGACTGTAACAAAAAGTTTATAGCAGCCTTTGTTGTTCCAGTGAAAACAACTCAGGTGGGCATGGGATAAGGAAAAAGTCCATCTCAAGATACTGCAGAGGAAAATCAAGACAAAACCAGCCAGTTGTGGCATGCCCCTATAATCCTAGTACTTAAGAAATAAAGACAGGAAAATCTGGAGTCCAGAGTCATCTTCAGCTACAATGATGAGCTCCTGCCCAACCTGAGCTACCTGAGACCCTGTCTCAAAAAATAAAACAAACAAACATACAAACATTTAAAAATTAGCCAAGACAGCGACAATGAATTCAGGCCGATATTCAGAGTACGATGTTATATCCCCAGAAGAAAGACTGAGAGGTAGAAAGGACAACACTCCACCAAGCTATGCAAATGAAACTCAGAAGAAAATAAACTATCATCTCCAAACTTTTCGAAGACACAGGAGGCCAGACTGGCTACCAGAAGAAAGGGAGAATGCCTTGTGACTGTCATGATAATGATCAGCAGTGACACGTGACAATACAGATGCATCCTACAAAGCTTAAGCTGACTTGGAAAAAAAAGCCACCCCTAAAATAGTGCACAACCTATCTATCCTCTTATTCATGTGCAAGTGGAAGCATGGATATTGGTGAGTATTGAGCTGGTTATGGGAGTCAGAAGACAGCAGCCGAGGAAAACAAACAAAACCAACCAGAAAGGAGCACTGTAGCTGTGGAATCATAAGGACTTGTATGTCCCTGGAGAAGACCCACATTGCACTGTTGGATTCTCTTAACATGGCCAACCCTAAAATTAATTATACTGCTTTAATGAGAAAGAACAGACCACCAACAGTGCTGAGAGTCAGACACATTTTCTGCACCTCACTTATTATGCTTAACATCTGAAGTGTTTTATTTATTCGTGTGTGTGTGTGTGTGTGTGTGTGTGTGTGTGTGTGCTCTCATGAGCACAAGAGTGAAGGTATGTGTTCAGGTGCCTGTGGCAGCCAGAGAAAGGTACTGGATCACTTGGAGCTGGAGTTATGAATGGCTGTGAGCAATCGGATGTCAGTTCTGGGGAATGAAATTGGGTCCTCTGCAAGAGAGCTAAATGCTCATAACACTTGAACAATCTCGCCAGCCTCCATACCGAACATCATATGAACATAAAAGAATAGTAACACAAATAATTTGCCACCAGACAGAACATAGCCCATGTTCACCAGCAAGGAAATTCATTTCTGACTGAGCTGGTTGAGAAAATACATTACCCTGAAGAACAGTGAATAAAACAGACATGTTCAGATAGGGAGTGACAAGATCATCAACAAGTGAGAACTGGAGTTACAATGTTATCACCCAGAGGCATCGCTGCAGAGCAGGACTCTGTCCTTGGGAACTGTAATGCTTTGTTGTATACATTAGAATTGTCACATGTAGGAGCCTGTGCTTCCCTTAGACAATCTGGACAATTTTAATGACATTATGGAACTTGGTCTCTTGGTGTTCTGTGTGCCCCCAAGAATAGAGCATGTCAGGGACAAGGGGCAAAAAAGAAAGGGGCAATTGAGAGACAGTGCTGACTTGTGGTGGCTTCTAACATTTGCTGTAGTTTTCAAACAGGGGTTCCATGAAATACTAAAATTCAATGGCTTCAGAATAGCAATTTCAACTTGTTAACAAAAAAAGTTATTTTGAGCCAAAAAAAGGGTGTTGCTTAAACTTTAAGTGTGTTGAGTTTGGCAGAATTGCTGGTGCATGGGAGGTATACTGCAGTGTGTGGGAGGTGTGTCAGTGTGTGAGAGGTGTGTCAGAGTGTGTGGGAGGTGTGTCACAGTGTGTGGGAGGTGTGTCACAGTGTGTGGCAGGAGTCTCTTTGGTTTTGTTTTTGGAGAAAAGGGGTCAAAGGAAAATAGGCACAATAGGAACCAAAAGCTCCCCCTCTCTTTGAGTGTGTGTGTGTGTGTGTGTGTGTGTGTGTGTGTAGACATGAGCACAGGCACCTACAGGGGCCAGAAGAAGATACTGCATTATCTACAGCTGGAATTGCAGACAGTTGTAAAATGTCCGCAGTGAGCGCTGGGCACTGAACTCAGCACCTCTGCAAGATCAGGTGTACTATTTATTATTATTGTTGTTGTTGTTGTTATTTGTACTCCAGATGTTATTCCCCTCCCAGTCTACTCTCTGACTGTTTTACATCCCATACCTCTTCCACCCCCCATCTACACGAGGATGTCTCTACCCCATTCACCCCACCAGAACTCTAAACTTCTTGGGGCCTTTAGTCTCTTGAAGTTTTAGTGCATCTTCTCTGACTGAACCCAGACCCAGCAGTCCTCTGCTGTATGTGTTGGGGGCTCATATCATCTGGTGTATGCTGCCTGGTTGGTGATCCAGTGCCTGAGAGCTCTCAGGGGTCCAGGTTAATTGAGGCTGCTGGTCCTCCTACAGGGTCGCCCTCCTTCTCTGCTTCTTCCAGCCTTTCCTCTAAGCTCTGGGCCATCTCTCCAGCCCTGTGCCCCTTTCTATGAGATAAAGTTCTTCACCAGCCTAGAACCACCAGTTCATCTGGATTTGCTGACCAGTAAGCACCAGTGATCCAGCTGTTTCTGACTCTCCTCTCCAGTGCCAGGATTGCAAGTATGTGCCAGCACACTTGGCATTTAAAACAACATAACTATTTCTATATTTACTTGGTTTTATGCATGTTCTAGTGCCCAAGTGGAAGCCAGAGAGTATCCGCTATCAGTGTGCAGAATATTCTTTTATTTTCTCTACCATGTGGGTCCCTAGATTTGAACTCAAATACAAGGCTTGACAGCCAGGGCTTTTACCCACTCAGCCTTCCCACAAGCCTACATGTAGAACTTTAAATAAAGGTTCTGGTGATTGAGGGGCAAGAACTTTACCAACTGAGTCATTTCCCCAACCAAAAGAGGTTCTTTTAAGTAGCGAACACAATGAGGGGACCACAGAGGACAACACTGCATTTTCAGAAAGGGATGTTACACACTCACATGCCATGGCAGTGGAAGAGAAGCTGGGGACTTAAACACTCACAGCACACTACTGCAAATCCCCGTGGTGTGACCGAGATGCTGAGGGGCTTTGCTTCCTAAGAAGGTCGTATCAGACATTGGAAAGCCCTTTACCCCCCAAACTGATTTGCCTTAAGTGTGAGAGCCATCCTTTGCCCAACTCCCATTTCCTTTTTCCTGATAATCCCCTCTTTATTATAAGCTTCTTAATATCCATCTGTTACCCTTTAGGCAGAGGCTTCTTAAATTCAAATATCAGACTATTTTTATCACAGAAGAATATGTAAACCAATAGAAAACAGTTTAATGGATTTTGGAGCCTGTGGTCCTCTTTAGCAACATTTCCATAATGGAATCCAGTTACAGGCAACCGTGTAGCCACAGTTGATGGTTCACAGAGTGGAGAGTGAATGTTTTCCTCATGTAAGTAAGGAATTCGGCAAAAGAAAGTGGGAGGTACCCAGACAGCCACCTTGTCTTGTCCCTCCTGCTTTACACTGCAGGACCATGTGCCCAACTTGTCATTTGGCAAAAGGCTGGCATTTGGGAGGTGTGTTCCAAGCTTATATGGAGGAAGATCATGAGCTGGTTTCAGGAATAAAGACTAGATTATGTTGGAACAGGAAACGGGCATGCCTATCCATCTAGATTCCGGAGACTTCCCAGGATTGTGTTGGGCTAAAACTAATGTTAGTGCAATCACAGAATGCCAGTGACTCCAAAGGCAGAGGTGGGGATTGAAAGCTCAAGGCCAGACTGGTTTACAGAGTGAGGTCACGGCTACCTTCGACAAATTAATAAGACCCTATCTGCAAATTAATGGTTGTAAGCTTGCATAGTGAGTGTAATGCAGTTTTGGTCCCCAGCGCCATAGAAATACAAATGATATTTTCAAATCTTTATATATTAGCAGAAAAGCAGAAAGAGAAGCCCAGAAGAGAGGGCTCAGGCTCTACAACCAGATGTTTCTATGTACCAAGGGGAATAGTGAAACTTCCCAGATACTGTGGGATTCTGCAGCCCTTCAGATGAAAATGGTATGGTGTATGTGAGAGGAAACAAAAGAACTGAGAGTTATGTGCAGCTAATAGGATCATCAGAAGACAAAACTGATAGAGTGAAAATTCATTTACAAAACTGTCTGGGCAGTCCAACAGGCTGGCATACACTCTGGAGATGCTCAGAACTTGGTAGCTGCTCTGTCTAAGAGGTTGAATGGCTTGGCCCTCTAGAACTAGCTCTGTAGTTGTGCAGGATTCCTGGGGAACAACTGGTCTTTGTTCAAAGTTGAAAGGCTGAAGAAGCTATTCTGATGTCAGTGATGGATGCTAATAACAACACAATAGACATACACACCAGCAAGAGGGGAAGATGGGAAAGTCATCTTTTTTGGACCTCTTCAGGCCGCTGCAGAAAGGGACCTCCATCTCTGGGGGGAAACAATTCTTTCAACAGTTAAACCCATTCAGGAAAGACCTCCACACATACACCCCCAGAGGTGTGCTTCATTGTTAATTCCAGATCAAATTAAGTTGGCAATCAAGATATTAACCACACCATGCTAAGTTTGACTGGAGTCCACTGAGTGTTTTGTGAAGACTCAAGGAAGACTATTGAATTGTATGCAGCCTGGTTCTTCTTTCCTGGCGGTCCCAAGATTCATGATAACAGGCTATTGGCTCTGTGGGAAAGGAGCCCTCTGGTCCTCACTCGGCACAGGCAGACCAAGAACACAGTTATTGCTGGCTGCTATCACTGCCCCAAACTGCCAAGCAAGGAAATCTAGGGCAGGAGGGATTCCAAAAGCAGAAGCTAAAATGAATTGAGTTCTGTGTGCCATGCTAAGTACAGGTCTGTGTTTTCATGTGTATGAGTGGGTTCATGTTTGTGTGTAAGTGAGTATGTGTATGGGGGGAGAGCAGATGACAACCTTTGATCTTATTTCTCAAATGCCGATCTCATTGATTTTTTTTTTTTTTAGTGTGTATGCACACATGTGTTTGGGTACACTAATCTGTGTGTATATATAGGTAGCAGTCAGCACAGACTGTCATTTTTCACCTTAATGTTTGAGATTCAAGTCTAGCACTGAATCTGTAGCTTGCAGACTCAACTAGAATGGCTGGTCAGGGAGCCTGGGAAATAATCTTCTCTGCTTCCCTCAGCACACAGGGTTACAGGCCCATTTTGCTACTTCTCTCCTTTATGTAGGTCAGGCTATCCCAACTCAATTTCTCAGGCCTGCACAGCCAAGCACCTTACTGACTGAGTCACTCCCTAGCACCTCTTTGTTTTTGGAGATGGAGTCTCCAACCAGGAACTGGAAGCCTGCAGTTAACCTGATAACTAGGCTGTTTGACCAGAAAGTCCTTCTCTCCTTCTGCCCAATACTAGAATCACAGGCAAAGGCCACCATGCCTGTCTTTTGCATGACATTTTGGAATCCAACTCTGAGCCTCATGTTTGCATGACAAGCAGTTTTTTTTTTTTTTTTTTTTTTTTAACTAGGTGATTTTGCCTTACTCCCTTAACAATTTCTAAAGATCATGTCTTTGAATCTTAAATCAAGTCTATGGCAACTCTAGTACTCTCTCCCATTTTAGAGAAGGAAATACAGAGGCTCATGGGATTCCTTCATACAGTCAGGCTTACTGCTTACTGAATGGAGGCAATTTACAAGAAGCAGATTGATTTGCCTACAAATACCACATATTATAGCTCACACAATCAAAAGGAAACACATTACCAGATGGAGAAACTGGTATTTTATGAGAAACAACATAAACGCCAAAGGATGTGTTGACACGGTGGAAGGGAAGTCGAAGTCAGGTGTCTTGGGAAAATCATTCTCTGTAAATATAGAAGGTCATTAAGGTGATATCAACAAATGTGGGAAACTGGTCCCACTGGACCTGTGCTCCGTTGACTAGAAAGAATGACACTGAGTGCAGACCCCTACTCCTGTGATGCTGTTGAGCCCATCAGGAGAGTATGGTTTGCAAGCAGAAAATGTGACTGATAACAGCAATAAAGAGAAAGCCCAGTAGGGTCCATATCTGCCTCTCAGTTCTGCATAACTCACCTTCATTCTAAGGTGAACAGGCTGTGTGATTGTAGAACCAGAAAACAAGCTACAGGACCTGAGCAATAGCTCAGCAAGTAAAGATGCTTGCTTTGAAGACTGATAGCCTTAGTTTGATCTACTTCATTCTCTCTCTCTCTCTCTCTCTCTCTCTCTCTCTCTCTCTCTCTCTCTCTCTCTCTCTCCCTCCCTCCCTCCCTCCCTTTCTCTCTCTCTACCCCCATCTCTCATATACACACACACCTTACACACAATAATATAAGTAAAATGACATTTTAAATGATGTTACCCATAGCATGTGATTTTATAAGGAACAGCCATATCTTGAATTCATCACATGATCTTTTTTTCTGTTACTCAAAGGATCTATAAAGATTTCTTGCTATTTCTTATTTTATTTAATGCATATAGCCAGTCATGCATGCATTTTTACGGTAACCTCTAAAGTTATTTGTATTACGATAGAGCACACATAACATGTCATTATCACTCTAACCTTATCAAGTGTGTGATTCAATGATATTTATCAGATTTATATTTTTACAAGGACCATCACCCTCAACCCCCAACATTCTTCTTACAAAACTGCAACCTTAGGCCATAAAGACCCTCACTCTCCCCATCCCACAGAG
This sequence comes from Micromys minutus, assembly GCF_963924665.1. Lineage (NCBI taxonomy): Eukaryota > Metazoa > Chordata > Mammalia > Rodentia > Muridae > Micromys > Micromys minutus. The sequence goes on from NC_137966.1 coordinate 20,628,413, forward strand.
CAGCCATTCTATTTGCAGCACTTAAGATGTTGACCCCGTGAGGCACTTCACATAGTATGCAGGTGAATGAAATGGGCAGCTTACGACCAGCTTCTTTCTCTTAACCTCCTATCCTCAAGGTTCGACTTCAGTATAGCCTAAAGTGAAGCTACAGGTGTAGACCATGATTTAGACATGTGTTTGTCAATAGATGGATAGATGTTATATGAAAACAGTCTCAATCCTTTTGGATGGATAGTTACATATCCACAAAGGGATTACTATACTGCACGGAAATTCTATTTCTACTTTAAAAGACATTTGTTTCATTATTTTAAATTTTGTGTGCATGTGTGATCTATGTGTGTATGTGCCCATGAGTGCATGTGTCTAGGGAAGCCAAAAGCCTTGATCTCACAGCGCCATTTGTGAGTGTGAGCTGCCTGATACGAATGCTGAGAGCCAATCAAATTCAAGTCCTCTGCTGGAGCCGTGTGGGCTCTTGACTACTGAACCATTTCTTTGGTTGCCATGTTTACTTGTCTGATGATGAGCATGTATTCTTTTTTAGTCATAATCAGGGATCACCGGGATACAGAAATGAAATTACCTAAAGCCTGTAAGATAATGAGGAAAAGCAAACACGTGAATCTGCAACCATAATAAGTGGAAGACGGGCACTGGCCAGAACAGCCCGAGAGTCCTGTGAGAGTGGGTTTTGTGTTCCCAGTGAGAGCAAGGGTGCTTTCAAAAGGTGGTGGTATTTTAAGTGACTCTTGAACAGATGTTCATGAAAAATGGGAGCTTTTTATCCTGTAGAAGAGAAGCCTGGGGACTCTTGACTGTTGCTTTCAAGTCTCTGAAGAGCTGTTATGTGGAAGACTGAGCAGATGTCTTCAGTGCAGCCCCTCCATGGGAAGAAGGCAGGTTTCAGATCGATAGAAGACTGAGATTGCTCAGACTCCGATCTGTCCGGTGGCAGAACAGGCTGTCAGAAGACAGACAGTTGCATATCGCCTTCTTAGTGACAACCCATCAGAGGATGGCAGGGAAGATTCGCTTAGCACGGGAGAATTGACATTGTCTGAGGCCTTCAATTATTCTAACACTAGTTCCATTAAAGATTCTCTTACAGTGTGAACTTATTATATTTTCCCCCAGAAGAGATATAGATACAGAGGAATAAGCTAATCCATAGGCACTGCAAACACAAACACACATCAGAACATATATTTTGTGGAATCCGTGCTAATAAGAACCAATCTATCTATCAAGTGATACACTTAATGCAAAGCATCTTCTATAAGTTTATTATCATTGGATTCACTTGATATTTATGTTATGCTGAGGTGCTCATCAGACTTACCTCGCCAATTCGATACCTGTGACAACAGAGCCGAGTAACTACTCTGAGTTGGCAGCTGGGCTGCACTAGTATGAACACCGAAGTAGCAAGCACTGCCCTCTGTGCAGTCCCCACAGAGCACAGTCTCTCTGAATGCAGCTACTTTAAAAACTGGCTACTCTGTGCAGTGGTCTCAGCCACTTCCTCTGAAAACATCCCCTGGTGGTGTTATTCACACCGTCCAGCTGGTAATGGAGCATCAAGAAGATGAGGGCAATCCTCTTCTTCTCCATGCCTTAAGAGCAGAATAGGAAACATAACAGGACACATCCTAACTTTTGACAGATAGATGTTCAGCTTTAACTTACTCTGCTTGCCCATCCCCCTCAGATAAATTTGTTCTTGGGAAGTTCCATGAGTGCTGATGAATTGCAATTTGGGCACACATACACACACACACACACACACACACACACACACACACACACATATACACACACGCATACACACACACATACACACACACATACACACACAAACACACACACACATACACACACAAACACACACACACACACACGCCTGTCTTTTGTTCTCCCTAATGTATCATACATGAAGCATCAAAGAGGGCTTGGTCATAAAATGGAATTGGTTTATTTTTTTAATGTTTATTGCTGGAGAGGACCAAGTTGAAAATCAAACACATGGGTCTCACAGCTTTAATCAGGAAGAAACTTGCTAATAGATTTTTTTTTGAAACTTTAAATTTAACAACTTAACAACTTGGCAATTTAATTAACTTTTTAAACACAACATAAAGCAGCCAGTGGGACTTTTGGCTGCTGTACTTAATACAGCGAATAGCCTACGAAGCAACAAGGAAAACAAACGAGACACCTTTATGGTGGAAGAGATGCCATCTGTAGTCACCAGCTAGAAGATTTTGTCACAGCCCCACAGTCTGTATTGAGAAAGTGTAACTCAGGTCTTTCCCATGGCTCTCTGCGGGCTCTTCCTTGGAAATTCAACCATGCCACCACAAACATCGTTAGGAGAAATTGATACTATAGTTCCATGCTTGGAGAATGTATTCAGTCTGGCCAGTTAACTCTGGGGAGGACATCCGTATTCTCCTAATTAATTAATTAATCCAACATGTATCAGAGCTCCTGCTAGAGGGAACTCAAGGAGGAACTGAACAAAGGTTGCTGGCTGCAAAAGAGGAGGCTGTATATGGGTACAGCCAGCAGATGCACACTGCAATTCATTCCTGTTAGCATCTCTAGGGTGCAGCTCCTACGTGGGCACCTTCTCTTCTCTTTTGTGCCGAAGCTTCAGGAAGAAATATGTGTTTAGGAAGACACAATGCCATCCACCATCTCTGTACCACGAACTGAGCATGCCCAGATACTCTCATAGCGGTCAGTTTTGTAAAATGAACTGAACATACCCAGATACATCCTGTCAGCCATCTTTATAAATTAATTGAGCATGCTCATTGGTGTTCCTGTCCATCATTTTTGCGATACAAAGGGAACACCCCTCTACGTTCCTTCTGCCACGACGGCGCCTCAAATGTATTGAACGTAAACTACACAGTCTCAAAAATGTGTCTACCATCTTTCCTTCTTAAACAATGCCTGCATGTGAGCCACTGGGGAAGTGGACTTTTAAACTGAGGGTGTTGAGGAGCTTGCTAGCTCTTACATGCTTTACTGTATGAATATACATAGATTTTACAAAGGAATCCCCAGGAGTTCTTTGTTTGAGGAGCACACTGCTTCAGAAAGGCCTCCTGTGCTGTCCTTCCAGTTGCTAGAAACTGTGGTGAATCCCTAATGGTTACCAAATGATCCCAGGACAACTGAGGTCTTTGCTGGGAGGTTCTTAGGCTCACTGATATAATAATTTAAGAAAGAACTCAAACTGAAGTTCAAGGACAATTTTATTAGAGTTTAAAAGAAACACCTCATGGCAGGCAAAATGCAAATCTCAGCAGCTGCCCAGAGGAGGGAAACAGAGAAAAGAAGAGAAGGAAAGAGTGGGGAGGGGAATCATTTTTGTTAAGTCATGGAGCTCTGCCACATAGAGGAAGGAAGGCTTAGAGAAACAGAAAAGCTTAATGTGGTAGGGAAACATGCTTAGGAGAGATACAGAAAAGAAAGGAAGAAAGGAGGAAGGAAAGAAAGAAAGAAAGAAAGAAAGAAAGAAAGAAAGAAAGAAACAAAGAAACAAAGAAACAAAGAAAGAAAGAAACAAAGGAAGGAACAAAGAAACAAAGAAAGGAACAAAGAAACAAAGAAAGGAACAAAGAAAAAAACAAGGAAACAAAAGTTAAGATATTTTGGGTAATTCAGCAAAGCAGGCACCTACCCAGCAGGCTGGCATCTTATTCAAGTACATCAACTCCATCTACTTCTTTAGCCTCACACCAGCACACCTAACTTCCTGAGGATGGGCTCTTCCTGGTCAAGGGCTTGTTAGACATCAATCAAGCCAGAGATGTCATCCTTTGGACCAGAAGGGACCTCTCGACTGTTCCTGTGCTATTGGCCTTAGATCCATCTGGCTTCGTCCAGGTTTTGTGTTTGTGTTTTGTGTTCCCCATTGCACGTGGTTGCACTCTTGCCTCCCAGGCGCTACTATTTTGGTTATTATTCTCTGCCAGGAGATTCTCACATTATCATCTCTCCATACGCCGTAGAGCTGATCGCTTATCTTTCATCTGAAGAAAACAGATAAGTGAGAGTTCTTCAGAATGCCTGAGGTCTCAGAGTTTGGCTACCTGGCTGATACTCGGATACAGGTTCAGGCGTTCAAAAGCAATTTAGAAATTTTTTTTTAAATCTAATTGGAATGATTTGCATGCCACTGGTATTGTGCAACAGTGATCACATGCTGGGCCAGCCCCTCTACCACTGATCCACATACCTGGCCCCCACAGTTTCATCCTATTTATATGTCACATCAACTAATCCTTATTTAATGGTATTTTTTCCCTCTTAGTGCCATTCAGTCCTGCTCACAGCAGCAAAGATTTCGGGTTAACATCTTCATTTACATTGCTAAACACATCTGATCCAGTATTTAAACTGGCTGTCTCTATTATGCTATAGAATTTCCTCCATTTGACTACCAAGGGGGGGTCAGAAAATGTAGGACAAGGGCTGCTAGCATGAAAGCCTTCTAAAGTGTCTGGTGACCCCTACGATGATTATGTTTTTTCCCCATCACTGTTGACTCTATCAGTATTTCAGGAAAGAAATAACAAAACAAGACTTTATTTTGGGGGAGGCTCTGAGGAAAGGCTAAGCCACAGAGATGGGTCATAATCAAAAGGTTCATTTTAATACTTTTTTAAGGTTCCCAAGACAAGACCCAGTTTTGTTCGGCCCTAGAACCCTTGGCCTCAGTCTCTGCTGATGCTTCATGTGGCAATGTCACTCCATGTAGGCTGTTAGTCATTGCTGCCCGAGTCTTTCTCCTGAGAACAGACAAACATACCACATAGAACACTGTTGACCTTCTCCCACTGCTATCTTCCTGAGGTACTTAGGCCAGTTTCATGAAAAATAAATACAGATTGAAATCACCCTGGAGTTTCTAGGGAAGTATTTTGTCAGCTACCCTTCCCTCTCTGGAACAAGTAAACCATGTATACAGAGATTCCATTGCATAGCCTGCCAAAGAGAAATCCCATGGCTGTGTAGGGTTTCTGATTCTTGTTCCTTTGCTTACAATGAAGAAGTTTTACTGTTTTGATTTTCCCAAGCTGAGGTACCAGACCAATAAGAGGTACAGTGCTCCTACACAAGCAAGAGGACCTAAGTCTCTTCTCCAGAATCCACATACAAAGCGGGAAACGATGGTCTGAGTTTATATAACCCCTGAAAGGTGGAGAAATCTGAGTATCTGGGACTCAAGGGGCAGCTAGCCTAGTCTACTTAGTGAGTTCCAGGCTAGACAGAGTCTTATGTAGTCTCAACAGCATAAGTGTCAGAGGAATGGCCCCTAAGATTGTCCTCCACAAGCAGGCTCACAACATAACCAAACCTAAATGTCAACATTGCACACCCACACGCATAAACATTCTTAGGTATTTTCCTAGAAGTCAATATTAATGCCAAGAGAGCAAGGATTTTTTACAGAAAGAGCAGCAGAGCAGGCTCAGGTCAGGGACCTGCTTCAGATTCCACTAAAGTCTCTTCACTTTCTTCAGTCCGACTTGTAAATTAATTGCGGTGTTGCTGTTAAATCAGCATTCCATGGCTGCATAATAAACTTTGATGAGCACGCTCTGTCAAAAGACAAAATTGCAACGATTTTGTTTCAAGATCTTAATTGGCTTAACTTTGACTCAGGAATCAGATGCATTAAATAGAATAATATCCATTTGGAGGAACCAGGCAGAAGGAGATGCTTTTATGGACAGCAAAGAGCCGAGAGGAAGGAACAAAAGAGGTAGTGGAATTGGTTACTTCTATGTAACTGCCTTTGTGAAGTCCAGATGGGGGGAGGGGCAATGGAAAACTATGGGACTGGTTATCTTCAGGGAACTTCAGGGTGAGACTTCTGTTCACAGAGGAGAGGGGAGGGGATTTCATTGTCAGATTGGAATGTAGCTGTTTGGGGGAACTTGGCTTTTATTCTTCCCACGCTGATTTCTTACAAGGTCACATAAAGTTAACTACTATGAGCATCTATACTATATAGAGGCCAGAGAATAACATGACTTCACTCCTGGGTTCTAGCTAGCTCATATTATGCAAGGCAGTATCTCACCAGCCTAGAACCCACCAGTTAGGCCAGGCTGGCTTGCTATGGGATGGCAATGGTTTGCCTCTGCCAAACCACCCAGCCTTGGAACTGGAAGCACAGGCCACTCCACCTAGCTTTTGAAAATATTAAACTTGGATTTCAGGGTTTGAACTCAGATCCTCATTCCTGCAAAGCAGAAATGTTCCTGGAGGAGGTGTTCTCTACCCCAGACCTCCTATAATATCAGCATTTCCTAATAGGATTCTTTCATTTTCATGGAGTAGAAGCAGATGTTTGGGAATAGAAAGAAATCTACTATCCTAGTTGGCTCAATATTTTTCTGGGCCAAGTTAGACCCTAGATTGAGGTATTGTGCAACTTGGAACCACATTTCTCCATCTGACCGCCATATCATGGGGTGACATCTACTTCAGAACACTCAGAAAAACTATTAGGCACTTCCTTCTACAGGGCCAATTTTCTTTGACAGTGAGTCAATTTTGTGGGAGAAATGTGAGGTTGTTCTCAGTGGTCTCTGAGGTCCCACATGGCTCGAACACTCAGCGGTTCTTTCTCTGAACTTTTCCTTTATTGCCCTGTGGTATGGTGGAGTAATGTAACGTGTTACAGTGTGAGCCAACTTTCAACGTCTTAGTGGATCCTAAATAGACTCACTTAATCTACATGGGGATTTGAATCCTCGAGTAAGACATCTTGCTTAATTAAGGCACATTCCAACATGGAAAAGTCATGTACATACAAACTCAAAGATCAGATTTGAAAGTGCTGAGCACCTACAGTCTCAATTAGCCTCCTCCTGATTCCTGCCGGGAAAAGGTCATTCGAGTTTTCAGCCTTTTAGTCACTTAAAAATTCAAGTCAGAAGCGGTGCTGAGATCAAGTGTTGAAGAGAAGACCTGCCATGGTACCAGGAGGAAGTTGGACTTCCTGCTCTATCTCAAAGCATATAGTGAGCATCACTTCGTGAGTCTGTCACCAGGAAGCTCATTGGCAATGGCGACATCCCTGCTGCCTGTGCTTTGCACTGTTCCAAGTTCCTTTCTTAATGTTTATTTTTAATTTCAGGTACATGTATGAGTGCGTGTCTCTCCATGTACACATGTGTGTGCAGTGCCCCGGAGGCTAAAATGAGGAGATGGAAACCAGGGAGTGAAAATTTTAAGCCATTGTGAGCTGCCCAACACAGGCACGGGGAACCAAACTAAGGCACACTCTTAACCACTGAGCCACCTACCCAGCCCCAACCATTGCAGTTTAATGAAACATAAAGAGACTGTATAGGGAGAGATTAGACAAACTGTCATCAGGATGCATCAGAGGAAAGGACTTTGAGCCAAGGAGGTGGCCTCCGTGTCCCTGCTCTTAGGACTACTTACCATGCATTTACTTATTTAGTGATGCTTAAGTTCTGTCCTCTTCTCAAATACCTCCCCTTCTACTCCTATGTCTTATTTTCATGTAGTCTAGATTTCACATAAGAGAAGGATATGCTGCATTCTTTGAGTTCAGTTTATTTCATTTAATATGATTTTTTCATGTTTTTCTTCAAGTGATACAATGTCATTCTTCCTGTTCCCAACTTTTATTTGTTTATTCAAGTCTACCTGTCTATCTGTCTGTCTGCCTGTCTGCCTATCTATTGTCTATATCAATCTATCTACCTATCTATCTATCTATCTATCTATCTATCTATCTGTCTATTATCATCATCATCATCATCATCTATTTATCTCTCATCTATCTATCTATCCATCTATATTTCTATCATCTATCTATTTTTTGAGTCATTATCTAAGTAAATTACCAAGGCTGGTCTTGCAATTCTTGGCTTACACAATCTCCTTGCTCCAATTTCAGGATCATAAGTGCATGCCTTAGCTCCTCGTAAATTGAACATACCACAGTTGAAGGTCATACACCCTATAGGAGGCAGTAGCACAGATTATAATTCATGGATTGTTGTTATTGTTGTTTAAAAGGACACAGAGTTGTATATGCATAGGAAAGTGGGTGTGAGGGGGAGGTTGGGAGAAGGGGATGGCTATCTTCAAATACATTTTAGGAAATTCTCCATGTATGAATAAAAAGTAAAAGGAAAAAAACTTCCTTGTAAACAAACACACAGCAATTGCTGCCTCGATATTCATCAAATGATAATGCATGTGTGAGCTGAGTTATATATTCTTGTTTAGCTGTTTACTGTTTTTATGCAACTCCTCATTAAAACAGCAGAACATCTCAGTGGTGCTAAGGCATGCACTCACCTGAGGAAGGTACTTCCATTCTCAAGAACCGGGCTCTGAGGAGACTCTCAGCTATTGTGAAAGACCCAGTTTATACTTCTGTGGTCCTAGATGCATCTCATTCCCCGAGAGGCCCTTCAGATCTGTGTTGCTCTTTTCCTTCAAAGATGGACATGCTCAGTTTATTTATTTGTTTATTTATTTATTTATTTATTTATTTATTTATTTATTTGCTTTTTTTTTCCACTTGTTTTTGCTCACAGAAAGTATTTTTTTCATTGCAACATTATTTACCACAGCCAACACAGGGACATAAGTCATGTCTAGTGATAGCTGAATCGTAAGAAAACATTGTATATGTATGACTTAAAATGCTACTCCCTTGTTCAGAAGGAATTTCTGTTCTGTGCAGCAAAGTAGATGAGTATAGAAGATACTGCGCTAAGCAAAACAAGCCATTTATAAACTGGAGGGAAACTGCAAGAGCTCACTTACTGGAGTCATTGAAAACAGTCAGATTCAGTGCAACGTAGACAGTATTGTTTCCAGGGGCAGGGACAGAGTGGAGCCCAGTACTTCAATGGGTTTAACATTTCAATACTTCATGATGCACACAAGCAATTTAAGAACATTTGTCTCCTACAGTGTACCATTTTACTATGTGATTATTGCTAGTCTTGTTAGTGTGGGTAGGTGTGCACATGTCATGGTGCAAGTGTAAAGGCCTGAGGACAACTTTGTAGTCGGTTCTGTCTGTGTGCTTCCGGGTTCTGTCTGTGTGTGCTTCTGGGTTCTGTCTGTGTGTGCTTCCGGGTTCTGTCTGTGTGTGCTTCTGGGTTCTGCCTGTGTGTGCTTCCGGGTTCTGTCTGTGTGTGTTTCTGGGTTCTGTCTGTGTGTGCTCTGGGCTCTGTCTGTGTGTGCTTCTGGGTTCTGTCTGTGTGTGCTCTGGGCTCTGTCTGTGTGTGCTTCTGGGTTCTGTCTGTGTGTGCTTTCCACTTTGAACTTAGGCTTGTACCATAAGCACTGCTCCCTTGGCCCTCATATGATACAGTCTTACCAAAAAACAAAAAAGGAGGGATGCTTCCTGAGAATCGTTAGGATTTGGTAAGTGCTTATCACCTTGACTTTAGAGATGAATCTCTGTGGAAAGTACAAATATTCAAAGCTGTAATGTTATTTTGTACATGAAATTAAGGCAGATATTTGTGAATCTGTTGTGCCTCTATGACACTGTTAATAGTAATTTTAGGAAAGGGAATGCAGTTTAGTAAAGGTGAAACGGAATGTTCACAGAGCTGGGGCTGAGCTTCAAGGCATTATGATCTCCTAACCTGTGCTGTTTCATTTTCACATTAGCCTGGATTCTTGGGAAATGTCAAAACAGCCAATGGAACTGCTCAACTTGCATTTGAGAGATATGGTTAACCAAAGGGCTACTACAGATCACAGAGGTTTCCTGTGTGTGTGTGTGTGTGTGTGTGTGTGTGTGTGCACGCGCACTCGAGCATGCTCTTGTGTAAATAGGAGTATTCAGTAGGAGTATTCAGTGCCCATGGAAAGGACATTAGATTCCCTCTGCTGGCGTTATAGGCACTTGTTGTTGGGATTCTGTAAGGCCCACCCCTCAGTTACCAGGCAATAGCCAGGTATGCTCCACCTCAGTTACCTGACACTATAAAATGGGCTGCTTACTCCTCCTCTCTCTCTTGTTCTCTCTTACCCTTTCTTTCCCTCTTACTCTCTCTTGCTCTCCCTCCCTTGCCTCTCCTCTCCCTATTCCCTTCTTCCCTTGCTCTCTCCATGTGCTCATAGCCAACCTGTACTTCTCTAATCTCCTTTTCTCTGCCTCTGCTGCCCTCTAACTACCCACATGCCCTGAATAAACTCTATTCTGTACTATACCATCCTGTGGCTGGTCCCTCAAGGGGAAGAGATTCCCAATATGGGATCCCCAGAGGCATCCCCCTTGCCCGAAGACCTTGCCACACCTCCATGGGACATATCCCTCCCACTCTCTTTATCCTTTTTCTAACATTGGTGCAGAAACCCTGGACGCCATCTTTTCTTTTTAATATTCACATCAGTTGTGAGCTACCAAGTGTGTGTGCTAGGAACTGAACGTCTGTTCTCTGTGAGGGCAGTCAGTGCTCTTAACTGCTGAGCCACACCTTCAGCTGCCATATTTATTGTTGTTGCTGTTGTCATCCATGACATAAGATGTCCTGTGAGGATTAGGGTTTCCTTAAGTCTAGGGCATCAGTAGCTCCGTTAAGGTAGTTTTTACATCCTTCACAGGGACAAATGGCAAGGAGTGAACCATGACTGTCCGTTTTAGATGATGCATGTATTCTACAAGTCACCATGGCCCTCTCCTTCCAGAAGCATCTCTTCACAGGCCTGCACCGGACTTAGAGAAGCAGGCTCAGCCTCAGCCTTTACATATGGTTTGGGTGTGAAACATCACAGCTGGGAAATCTCTACAGTATCAGTAAGCTCCATCCTGACATTAACATCGCCAGAGAGACCATGAGGACACTGAAGGCCATCCCTGAGGACCCCTCAAACCCTACCCGGGAGTCTGGGATGTCACTTTATTCAGCTAAGACTCGTGGCGGTCTGTGAAGATGATCTCTGAGAACAACACACAAATCCTTTAGGAATAGCTTGAGCTGAGGCGGTCCCTGAGGATGGCCCAAGAAGGAGCAGCCTAAAGTGTGGTGGGGTTTATTTCTCCCTGGGGAGAAAGAGCTAATGAGAGGCAAGATGGCTTGTCTTCCAGGGCTAGCAGGGGCTTCTCATATGGTAAGGAGTTGCCAGCTGCTTCTGACAGGCCTAAGGAAACCACTGAGGAATTTATTCTAGAAAAACAGTGGGTTGGAGTTACCCCCAGATTGTCACCACAGGGGACTAACCTTCTTCTCACCTTCCTGCTCACCTATGGGAGATCTACTGAATGGTTGTATCTTGCTTGAATGAAACCTCACTAACCTGGAATTTTTACCAGGTTACAAAATGTAAAGGTGCTTACATTTTGTTGTCTGCAGATCTCCCTCTGTGTGGCTTCTGAATTGTAGCAAGTCCCTGCCCTTAAATCAATGCCAACCAAGTAAATCTGTTGGCAGAACTTGGAAATTTAACAAGCAGCTCAAGTGTTTAAGATGGATGGGCAAGAATTTAAAATGGTAGAAGAAAAAAATCAATGTAGAAATTTCTAGAAAAGGTAAAGCTGCAGAGACAGACATCGGGTCAGAGATTGCACGAGGCTGAGGTGAGTCAATGGATTAACCACGTGTAGGCATGAAGGAATGAGTGGAGGATGATGGAAATGCCAAGTCATGAATTTTACTCATGATTGCAGGCTGCATATGTGAAAACTCATTTGTCTGTGCCTAGAATGGGTGAGTTTCGTGGCACGTAAATTAAACTGCAATAAAGCTGTTAAACTTGTACACAGAGAAAGACAGGCTCAGCTGGGGAGAAGGCTGGCTCTGTTTGTAAAGTGTTTGCTTTGCAAACTTGAGTTCATGCCCAGAACCCATATATAAAATCTAAGCATGGTAGTATGTATTTACAGTCTCAGCACCAGGGAAGCAGAGGTAGGCTGAGCTCTGGGACTTGCTGCCTAACCAGCTTCCCAGGAGTCATAAGATAAGGACAGGCCACTGAAGATGCCCTGATCAGTACACAAAGGTGGATGAGCTCCCAAAGGACAACTGAGGGTGACCTCTAGCCCCCACATGCATACACATATGTACACACACACACACACACACACACACACACACACACACACACACACACAAATCCTCTCAAGTGCTATCACAATGCCATGACAGCACCATAAAATATTTTCAGGAATGTTCCAGTGATGCTCGAATATAAAAGGAGGAGCAGACAATGTCCAAGCCAAGACTATGGGCCAGTGCTAAGTCTAATTCCTAAGTTCTCTCTCCCTCAACTTCTCTTTATTTTTCTCCCCCTTCCCCTTCTCTCTGTGTCGACATAGCCTGAACTTACCATGGTCTACCTAGAATGCCATAGACCTCATGTGTCATTTCTCTTTCTTCAGCTTGTTTGAGAGAGTCTCTTGCTTGTTTTTCCGTGTTCCAGGGTAGCTGGCCTGGGGACTTCCCAGGATTCTCCTGTCTCTACCTCCTATGTATTTTCCAGGTGCCCGGGGTTAGGATATGTTCTGTCATGCCTGCCTTTCACAAAGGTTCTGGGATTCTCATGCTTTGCAGCAAGCATTCTGTTCACTGCGCCATATTCTCAGACTGGAGACAAGAGCTTATTCTTGTTTCTTATCATTTCCTGTTCCTGCATCACGCATTCTGACATACCACGCACACTGTCACTTGCAACAGGGGACCTGGAGCTTAAGAGGCTCCATGATCTCTTCCTATGAGCAGCCACTTGTCCTATCACCCTGAGAAAACACTTTAAGGAGCAATCTAGGCTCATGATGTCAGAAGATTGAGGGGGGGAAGGCAACTTAGCTCACAGTGGGGCCAGCATGTGGCAATGCAATTGTGATTCAGACTTGTTACACCATGGTGAACCAGGAGGCAGAAAGAGGGTGGGAGAAAGCAGGGTCAGGCGTAACCTTCAAAGCCCTTTGTTGGTGAACTACTTCCTCCAACCAGGCTCTCCCTCCTAATGGTTCCACAGCCTCTAAATTACCAGCAGCCAGGACTCAAAGAAGGAACCTGTGGGTAAAATGTCACATTCCAAAGGTAATAAAAGGCAAGACTGGATGCAAACAGTAACCGATAAATGCTTAGGATGAGCTAATGCTTGTGCATAAACCAAAGAATTAGATTTATCTGCTGTGTGATGCCTAGAGACCACGCTTAACTTCATAGCGCCTAGTTGCTTAAACTCCGGCACCCGTGTTTGACTGTTTTCACAGTGATGGCCTAAAGATGAGATAGACTATCTCAGAAGGTTCCAAGAAGAAAGAAATCAAGTAAAACAAGAAATGTCAGCCTGGTTCCACAGGCATTGCTCTTCCACTAAACGGAAGATGCAGGGGGCTGGAATTGACACATTCCTTAGCCTAAGGGTAGATGCATTAAACACACTTAGAAAGTGCTGTCTAGTACTGTAAGCACTAGAATAATTTCTTCTCTAATGATCACAGTGTGTCTGCCTAGAGTAAGTGTTAGGAGATTGTCTGAGATATCACACCAATAGAACACCCTGCTCTCCTAAGCAACAGCCATGCAGTCTAAGGAGTTTGAGGCAGTACAAGTAGCTGTGTCTTCACTGGCTCCTGTTATGGTGGTGGGGTGGGAGGGAGGTGGGGGAGGAAGTCAGCCTTTGTTTCCTCAGAATCCCAAAGGCTCCATGATTCTCTCCAGGTGTCTTGGCTACCATTTGCAACCCCATACTCGCTCTCAGAGGCTGCCATGCAAAATATGGCTTCTAGGGGACTGTGAGATCCAGCAACTTTGCATGTGACATCCTCCATGTATCCCCTGTGGTGACGAAGCAGCCATTTGTGAAAAGCACTTCTACCTGGAGTGCCATTGGGGTGCTGGTACAAGGAGCTGTTAGGTATTTCCAGAATGACTTTAATTTAGGTAGGCAGAGGGGCTAATCCTGCCCCTCTTCCTTTCTATTTAAAACTCCCAGAAGCATGTGGCTTCTGGCTAAAAGGGAATAGCACATTTTCTATCCCCTGATTTTTTTTTTTCAGTTCGGGAGAAAGAGAATCACTGGAAGGTGACGTCTGTGTTGCAAGCTTCATTAGGGGCTAGCAGGAGATGGAGCCCGCCTGAGACTCACAGGCTCCTTTCTTTTCAATTCTAAATTGCCAAAGTTAAGGGCAGCAACTTAGAAAATGGCTCTTCTAATTCTTAATAATGACTCTCCGCCTTCCTCCGCGGGATTGAAAATAGATCAGGGAAGAAAGATACACTGAAGGGCAGGACCTGGAATATTGTAATTCTCTTTAAAACATGGGCTTAGAAAGAGGGGCCAGGAAGGTAAGAGTTCACAGTCATTGGCAGAAGCAGCAGCCGGAAACTAGCGGGCTTCTTTCTAACATCTCATTATGTGGGAAGGGGGCTCTGCATTCTACACAGGCATGTGGTAATTTATAAATTACCTGATTCGTCGTTCAGCTGGTATTCTTCCAATTGCTTTAATAGACCATAAAAATGGTAATGCCACGGTGAACCGTTAAATGCTCAGCTATTTAGCTCAGCAGCCCTCCTCGTTTAATAGTTTTGCTCATTTGGTGTGTGCAGTTTGTAACCAAGTCAATCTAATTTTGAAGGGTATTGGGGGAGCATTAGCACCTCCAGGAGGCCTGGACACACTTTTGTAGAAGGAACATTAGCGACATCTACCAAGGCTTTCCGTACATCTGCTCATGAAATCAGGTTCTCAGAACGGCTAATGTGCTTGAGTATTTTTCCCTTCATAGTTCTGGGATTGAATCTTCGTGCACGGTAGGCAGATGCTCCACTACTGAGCTATGTCCCCAGTATTCTTTCCATCTTTCCGTTTTGAGACGGGCTTCACTCATGTGTCCAATCTGGTGTTGAAACTCGGTCTGCAATTGAGAGAATTTAAACCAAACTTAGAATCATCCTGCCTCAGGCTCCAGGTAAAGTAGGGTGACAGATCTCTACTTCAAGGTCAGAATACTGTACTTTAAAAAAAAAATGTGACAATATGCAAGCATTGTTATTCTCCTTCCTCCTTTGCCCATATGGTGGCTAATGTTGACAGTCAACTTCAGTTGACCCAGAACCACATATCAGATAAAGCTCTAGCCATAGCTATGAGGGATTGGTGTGTGTGGATTGAGGTGGGAAGACCCAACCTAACTGTGGGCAGTGCCAGTCTACTAAGGTCTAGGGTCGTGGACTGAATAAGAAAGGAGGAAGCAAGGTGAGTACTGGAATTCAGACATTCATTTCTCTGCTTCATTTCTACAGACACCACATGACCACACTCCTTGTGTTCTGGCTTCCATGCCTTCCCTAGTGTACACTTTGATTGGAGAAAACCTTGCTTCTTAAGCTGCTTTTGTTAGCAATTTTGCCACAACCATGAGAAAAAGAACTCTTAGATATGTTTGTTTCTTTCTCATCCATGCAAACCATATACACTGTATGCTTAGTAATGTTTATAGACATGGTAACATGGCCCCAGCACTTCCCTGTGGCTGGAGCAGATGCTGGCATACCCCAGGGGAGCTCAGGTGCACTTTAACTAGGTACAGGGTCTAAACAAACCCCAGGTCTCCACCTCATTCCTGCTTCTTTATCCTGTGTACTCGTCCCAGTTGAAGATCTCAGGCCAATTTTATTTCCATCAATGATACCTAATGAAAGGATAAAAAATATAGCCTAACCCTTCCAAGGACCCCAAGCTACCTCACTCTAAAGGAGCCTTAATCCCTTGCACCTAAGGAGCCCTAAATACCTCAAATTCCAGACCCTGCTTTCTGCCAGTAAGTAGATATAAGGCCACACTCCTTGCTGTTCCGGAGCCTGCTTTCTGTATGAAACTGGGTGAAGGGGTGTAGGACACGCCCTTGGATATGGGAGCTGGGCCTAGTAAGTTAACAGGAGATAAGGTGAGTAACCACTTATCTGGCTTCTGCACCATAGAAACATAGAAAACCCCCTGCCTGAGTGACTTATCCTGAGTGTCATTGTCACCCCTACCCAGGAGACCTCCAAGACTATAGGGAACTGATTGGTCCATGGAGCACGAGCTTAGATAGTTTAACACGATTGGTCTCTGAAGCACAGGCTTAGATGGTTTATAATAATTGTCCTAGAAAGGGCAGGCTTAGATAATTTAAAATGATTGGTTTATGATTTGCAGGCTTTGCCATGATTGGTTTGGGATTCACAGGCCTTGTTGTGAACCCTAAAAAGCTGTCCTGATCCTGCACTCGGGGTCTGCAGTTCTCTACCCCTGTGTGGTGTACAACGGTGGGCC
Source organism: Micromys minutus (assembly GCF_963924665.1). NCBI lineage: Eukaryota > Metazoa > Chordata > Mammalia > Rodentia > Muridae > Micromys > Micromys minutus. The sequence continues at coordinate 20,644,721 of NC_137966.1, forward strand.
CCAGAGAGCTTGGAATAAAAATCTTCTTGCAGTTTGCATCAAGATTGCTTCTCATGAGTGATTTGGGGTGTCGCTTCTCCCAGGACGGAGCGTGGGGGTCCTCACTTTGAGGGTCTTTCACTACAAAGACTGTAAACCTTGTCATTGAGAAGGACAGGAAAGGAATTTTGCAGATTTTTTATGGTGACATGAAGCAATGACTCCCTTCAGCTACCCTGAGGCCTGGGTAGCTCAGTGAAGGTGTCTGAGACCAGAACCTTCAGGTTGGTGCCAGTGTACTCACTTTTATGAGGAGGAAATCTTGGAACACTAATTAGGAGGCACATTTAGAAATATAAAGGTGTTAGAAAGAGTTTGGGATGGGTAGTCAGGTCTGAATGAAGAAAAAGTGTAGATATAAAAAATATTGCCTGTGTATCAGTGGATTCCAGAAGACTATCTCTAGTGCTGTTCCTAAGCTCGGAGTCTGCCAATCTTTATTTGATAGCCACTTTATTGAGACAGTTTCTCAGTGCTCTAGAGCTCACCAAGCAGACTGAGATGGGTGTCCAGTGAGGCCTAGGGATCTTCCTGTCTCTTGTCTCCCTAGAACTGGAATTATAGGTACAGCTACCACACTTATATTTGTATTTAATGGGGGTTCTAGAGATCGAACTCAGGACCACTTACTCACAAGGCAAGCTTTACCGACTTAATTTACTTTACCAGCTATGCTATCTCCACAACCCCACAAGCAATAGTAAGTTACAGTGAGTGGGTTCCTAAGATGGCATCCCAAACTCACTTCCCATTGACCCATGATTTATATACTTTCATTGCTATAAACACGGGAGATACCTGTAAATTGAATAAGATATCAATGGATTTGAACTGGTATTGTATCAGGTGAGCCTGAGCTAATCAGGAAAACTTCATAATAAAATGGAACAGCCATGACCTGTTGTTCATTGTAGTAGCCCACATGGGCAGTGCTAGGAACACAGCCCTCACTGCCACACCTTTCAGATGTCTATGTGTATTCTAATGAGAGAGAGAGAGAGAGAGAGAGAGAGAGAGAGAGAGAAACTGTGTGGTTTTTGGATAGGTTAGGAGGTATGGAGGGTCCAGAAGGGGGGGAGGGGAAGACATGATTAGAATATACTGTATGAAAAAAATCTATTTTCAATTTAGAAATAAAGAAAAAAAATTGGATTCCTGGATCACCCTCCAGTTTGCCCCACGACTTCTCATAAAATTCCAGACTGAGTAACATTTTGTCTTCAGCTTTGAGATTCTTTGAATAGAAGACCTAGACGCATTGTACGTAAAAGGCCCATACCTGACCTGGGAAATCACAAAGACATATGGTTCCAATGGGAACAGATAGGTAGTAGAAATTCAAACTAACTACAAGGTGACTGACTGCCTTGGAAGATCAAATTTAAATGATAGGTGTAGATAAAAAAAAATGCAGTTCTTTGAGTCATGTATACCACCCCTTGAAGGCCCAAGGGGTGTCATGACAACGTAGAGACAAGTGTAATGTCTGGAGCATGTAGAGAGACTTCGTGAAACACTATCTGCCAAGTAAGACATGGTTATCATGAATGGGAGAGTGAGAATCCACAGTCCTGCACCTACTGTGCAAGACCTGTACACGCATGTACACACTCATGCACAAGAGAGCTAGACAGGGAAAAATGTCAAGTATTGACAGTGCTCTAAGCAAAAGGACCTTCTGATTTACCTATTGATTATATATTCATGTTTGGAACTGATGTATTCAATATCTTATACCATGCTGTTGGTTGTGTTTGTTAGAGTCTCTAATGCTTTATGAAACACCATGATCAAAAGCCTTGGTACCTCTGGACCACAGCTTCTGCATGCTAACGCTGAGAAAACCCTTCCACAGAAGCTGGTCTCCTTCTAATTTCTCAGCTCCAGCTGACCAGCATTGATTAGCCTAAAAGCAAAGGTTTTACCACAGTGGGTCTGGTCCCTTGTTAATTGCAGCTGATTTAAGGATTCCTTAAAAGAGTCTCAAACTTCATTCTGAAACTCAGAATGCCAGCTCTCCACTGTCTTCATTGCTCTCAACATCTGTAATTTTAAAGTTTGAACAGAACCACCTACAGGGCTCTCAACATCCAGTGACTTTTCCAGCCCAGAATTCAAAAGCACAATACGCCTCACAAAAAGAAATGGCCTGGTCTCTCACAGCAATATTCATTACCTGATGCCAGTTTTTACTTAGTGTTTCTCAGGCCTTGATAAAATACAATGACTGAAAGCAACTTGGAGAGGAAGGAATTAGTTTGTATCTATTTCCATACCATAATCAATCACTAAGGGAAGACAAGGCAGGGACCTGGAGACAGACACTGATGTAGAGGCTGGAGCAAATACTGCTTACTAGAGGCCTCTTGGCCTGCTCAGCCAGTTTTTTTTCTTTTTAAAAATAATTTATTTAACTTTATTTTTATGTGGATCAGTATGAGATGGTCATGTCCCTCGGCACTGGAGTTACAGACAGTTCTAAGCTGCCATGTGGGTGCTGGGAATTGAACCTGGGTTCTTTAGAAGAGCAGACAGTGCTCTTAACCACTGAGCTACCTCTTCAGCCCCTCAAACAGTTTTCTTAAAGCCCACAGATTCACAATCCCAGGAGTGGTACTACCCAAGAGAACTGGAATTCTCTTACATCAATTGTCAATCAAGAAAATGTACCTCAAGCTTACCCACAGACTGACATAGTGGCTGCATTTTCTCAGCTGAGGTGCCCTCTTCCAATATCACTCCTGTTGGGTTAAGTGGGCATAAAGATAGCCATGATGCTGTGTGTCTATTATCTTTCTCCATATATGCTCTTATGCTGCCTCTAAATACATTATATCATCTGCTCCACTGACTGACTCTGGTTGAGCTAGACTGTTCAGAATTTTATATTCCTGAACTTTAGAAAGTCTCCTCAACCAGTGTCTTACAGATACAACTGTGCCTTAAATAGGAGGGGGGTGGCTGGTAGAGGAACAAAAGGAGGAGGAGAAGGAGAGAGAAACAGGAGAGGAGAAGGAGGGGAGGGGATGTGTTAGAGGAAGTTGTGGAGGAGGGTGAGGAGGGGGAAGAGGAAG